>NW_027311565.1:0-24159 GCF_047496795.1 Chiloscyllium punctatum | reverse complement strand
TTTATGTTTGTGTACGTGTGTGTTTATGTCTGTGTTTGTGTGTAAGTCTATGTCTGTGTGTACATTTATATTTGTGTTTGTGTGTTTATGTTTGTGTTTGTGTATGTTTGTGTCTGTGTTTGTGTGTGTTTGTATGTGTGTGTTTGTGTATTTGTGTGTTTATGTCTGCATTTGTGTATTTGTGTGTTTATGTCTGTGTTTGTGAATGCGTGTGTGTTTATGTCTCTGTGTGAGTTTTTGTCTGTGTTTGTGTTTGTGTGTGTGTATGTCTGTGTTTGTGTGTGTTTATGTCTGTATTTGTGCAAGTGTGTGTGTTTATGTCTGTGTGTGTTTATGTTTGTGTTTGTATGTGTTTATGTCTATGTTTGTGTGTGTTTATGTCTGTGTTTGTTTGTGTGTTTATGCCTATGTTTGTGTGTGTTTATGTCTGTGTGTGTGTTTATGTCTGTGTTTGTGTCTGTGTTGTTGTGTGTGTTTATGTCTGTGTGTGTGTTTATGTCTCTGTGTGTGTGTTTTTGTCTGTGTTGTTGTGTGTGTTTATGTCTGTGTGTGTTTATGTTGGTGTGTGTGTGTTTATGTCTGTGTTTGTGTGTGTGGTTATGTCTATATTTGTGTATATGTGTGTTTATATTTGTGTTTGTGTATTTGGGTGTGTGTTTATGTCTGTGTTTGTGTTTATGTGTGTGTTTATGTCTGAGTTGGTGTGTGTGTTTATGTCTGTGTTTGTGTATGTGTGTGTGTGTTTATGTCTGTGTTTGTGTGTGTTTATGTCTGTGTTTGTGTGTGTTTATGTCTGTGTTTGTTTGTGTGTTTATGCCTATATTTGTGTGTGTTTATGTCTGTGTGTGTGTTTATGTCTGTGTTTGTGTCTGTGTGTTTATGTCTGTGTTGTTGTGTGTGTTTATGTCTGTGTGTGTGTTTATGTCTCTGTGTGTGTGTTTTTGTCTGTGTTGTTGTGTGTGTTTATGTCTGTGTGTGTTTATGTTGGTGTGTGTGTGTTTATGTCTGTGTTTGTGTGTGTGGTTATGTCTATATTTGTGTATATGTGTGTTTATATTTGTGTTTGTGTATTTGGGTGTGTGTTTATGTCTGTGTTTGTGTTTATGTGTGTGTTTATGTCTGAGTTGGTGTGTGTGTTTATGTCTGTGTTTGTGTATGTGTGTGTGTTTATGTCTGTGTTTGTGTGTGTTTATGTCTGTGTTTGTGTATGTGTGTGTGTTTATGTCTGTTTGTGTGTGTTTATGTCTGTATTTGTCTGTATTTGTGTATGTGTGCGTGTTTATGTGTGTGTTTATGTCTGCGTTTGTGTATGTGTGTGGGTTTATGTCTGTGTTTTATGTCTGTGTTTGTGTGTGTTTTTATGTTTGTGTTTGTGTGGGTGTGTGTTTACGTCTGTGTTTATGTTTGTGTTTGTGTTTGTGTATGTGTGTGTTTGTGTTTGTGTATCTGTGTGTCTGTGTATGTGTGTGTTTATGTCTGTTTGTGTATGTGTGTGCGTTTATGTTTGTGTTCATATATGTGTTTATGTCTGTGTTTGTGTATGTGTGTGTGTTTATGTCTGTTTGAGTGTGTATGTGTGTTTATGTTTGTGTATGTGTTTATGTCTGTGTTTGTGTGTGTTTATGTCTGTGTTTATGTGTAAGTTTATGTCTGTGTGTACATTTATATTTGTGTTTGTGTGTTTATGTTTGTGTTTGTGTATGTTTGTGTCTGTGTGTGTATGTGTGTGTTTGTCTTTGTGTATGAGTGTGTTTATGACTGTGTTTGTGTATGTATGTGTCTATGTCTGTGTCTGTGTGTGTGTGTCTATGTCTGTATTTGTGCATGTGTGTGTTTATGTTTGTGTACGTGTGTGTTTATGTCTGTGTTTGTGTATGTGTGTGTGTGTTTATGTCTGTGTTTGTGTGTGTTTATGTCTGTGTTTGTGTATGTGTGTGTGTTTATGTCTGTTTGTGTGTGTTTATGTCTGTATTTGTCTGTATTTGTGTATGTGTGCGTGTTTATGTGTGTGTTTATGTCTGAGTTTGTGTATGTGTGTGTGTTTATGTTTGTGTGTGTTTGTGTTTGTGTGTGTTTATGTTTGTGTATGTGTGTTTATGTCTGTGTTTGTGTGTGTTTAAGTCAGTGTGTGTGTATATATGTTTGTGTTTGCGTACATGTATGTTTGTGTTTGTGTATGTATGTGTGTGTTTATGTCTGTGTTTGTGTGTGATTATGTCTGTGTTTGTGTATGTGTGTGTGTTTATGTCTGTGTTTGTGTGTGTGTTTATGGGTGGGTGTGTGTTTATGTCTGTGTTTGTGTGTGTTTATGTCTGTGTTTGTGTATGTGTGTGTGTGTTTATGTCTGTGTTTGTGTGTGTTTATGTCTGTGTTTGTGTATGTGTGTGTGTTTATGTCTGTTTGTGTGTGTTTATGTCTGTATTTGTCTGTATTTGTGTATGTGTGCGTGTTTATGTGTGTGTTTATGTCTGAGTTCGTGTATGTGTGTGTGTTTATGTTTGTGTGTGTTTGTGTTTGTGTGTGTTTATGTTTGTGTATGTGTGTTTATGTCTGTGTTTGTGTGTGTTTAAGTCAGTGTGTGTGTATATATGTTTGTGTTTGCGTACATGTATGTTTGTGTTTGTGTATGTATGTGTGTGTTTATGTCTGTGTTTGTGTGTGATTATGTCTGTGTTTGTGTATGTGTGTGTGTTTATGTCTGTGTTTGTGTGTGTTTATGTCTGTGTTTGTGTGTGTGTTTATGTCTGTGTTTGTGTATGTGTGTGTGTTTATGTCTGTGTTTGTGTGTGTGTTTATGTCTGTGTTTGTGTATTTGTGTGTGTTTATGTTTGTGTTTGTGTGTCTTTGTGTATGTGTGTGTTTATGTTTGTGTATGTGTTTGTGTATGTGCATGGGTTTATGTCTGCGTTTGTGTATGTGTGTGGGATTATGTCTGTGTTTTATGTCTGTGTTTGTGTGTGTTTTTATGTTTGTTTTTGTGTGGGTGTGTGTTTACGTCTGTGTTTGTGTGTGTGTTTGTGTATGTGTGTGTGTTTATGTCTGTGTTTATATGCGTGTTTACGTCTGTGTATGTGTACCTGTGTTTATGTCTCTGTGTATGTGTTTGTGTATGTGTTTATGTTTGTGTATGTGTATTAGTGTTTATGTTTGTGTATGTGTTTATGTCTGTGTTTGTGTGTGTGTTTATGTCTGTGTTTATGTGTAAGTCTATGTCTGTGTGTACATTTATATTTGTGTTTGTGTGTTTATGTTTGTGTTTGTGTATGTTTGTGTCTGTGTTTGTGTGTGTTTGTGTATTTGTGTGTTTATGTCTGCATTTGTGTATTTGTGTGTTTATGTCTGTGTTTGTGAATGTGTGTGTGTTTATGTCTCTGTGTGAGTTTTTGTCTGTGTTTGTGTTTGTGTTTGTATGTCTGTGTTTGTGTGTGTTTATGTCTGTATTTGTGCAAGTGTGTGTGTTTATGTCTGTGTGTGTTTATGTTTGTGTTTGTATGTGTTTATGTCTATGTTTGTGTGTGTTTATGTCTGTGTTTGTTTGTGTGTTTATGCCTATGTTTGTGTGTGTGTTTATGTCTGTGTGTGTGTTTATGTCTGTGTGTTTATGTCTGTGTTGTTGTGTGTGTTTATGTCTGTGTGTGTGTTTATGTCTCTGTGTGTGTGTTTTTGTCTGTGTTGTTGTGTGTGTTTATGTCTGTGTGTGTTTATGTTGGTGTGTGTGTGTTTATGTCTGTGTTTGAGTGTGTGGTTATGTCTATATTTGTGTATATGTGTGTTTATATTTGTGTTTGTGTATTTGGGTGTGTGTTTATGTCTGTGTTTGTGTTTATGTGTGTGTTTATGTCTGAGTTGGTGTGTGCGTTTATGTCTGTGTTTGTGTGTGTTTAATTCTGTGTGTGTTTGTGTATGTGTGTGTGTTTGCGTTTGTGTTTGTGTATGTGTGTGCTTATGTTTGTGTATGTGTGTGTTTATGTCTGTGTTTGTGTGTGTTTATGTCTATGTTTGTGTATATGTGTGTTTATATTTGTGTTTGTGTATTTGTGTGTGTGTTTATATCTGTGTGTGTGTGTTTATGTGTGTGTTTGTGTGAGTGTTTATGTCTGAGTTTGTGTATGTGTTTATGTCTATGTTTGTGTTTATGTGTGTTTATATTTGTGCTTGTGTATTTGTGTGTGTTTATGTCTATGTTTGTGTTTGTGAGTGTTTATTTTTGTGTATGTGTGTATGTTTATGTCTGTGTTTGTGTATGAGTGTTTATGTGTGTTTATGTTTGTGTATGTGTGTTTATGTCTGTGTTTGTGTGTGTTTAAGTCTGTGTGTGTGTATATATGACTGTGTTTGTGTATGTGAGCGTGTTTTTATCTGTGTTTGTCTATGTTTGTGTGTTTGTGCATGTGTGTTTGTATTGATGTCTGTGTGTGTTTGTCTTTGTGTATGAGTGTGTTTATGACTGTGTTTGTGTATGTATGTGTCTATGTCTGTGTCTGTGTGTGTGTGTTTATGTCTGTATTTGTGCATGTGTGTGTTTATGTTTGTGTACGTGTGTGTTTATGTCTGTGTTTGTGTGTAAGTCTATGTCTGTGTGTACATTTATATTTGTGTTTGTGTGTTTATGTTTGTGTTTGTGTATGTTTGTGTCTGTGTTTGTGTGTGTTTGTATGTGTGTGTTTGTGTATTTGTGTGTTTATGTCTGCATTTGTGTATTTGTGTGTTTATGTCTGTGTTTGTGAATGCGTGTGTGTTTATGTCTCTGTGTGAGTTTTTGTCTGTGTTTGTGTTTGTGTGTGTGTATGTCTGTGTTTGTGTGTGTTTATGTCTGTATTTGTGCAAGTGTGTGTGTTTATGTCTGTGTGTGTTTATGTTTGTGTTTGTATGTGTTTATGTCTATGTTTGTGTGTGTTTATGTCTGTGTTTGTTTGTGTGTTTATGCCTATGTTTGTGTGTGTTTATGTCTGTGTGTGTGTTTATGTCTGTGTTTGTGTCTGTGTTGTTGTGTGTGTTTATGTCTGTGTGTGTGTTTATGTCTCTGTGTGTGTGTTTTTGTCTGTGTTGTTGTGTGTGTTTATGTCTGTGTGTGTTTATGTTGGTGTGTGTGTGTTTATGTCTGTGTTTGTGTGTGTGGTTATGTCTATATTTGTGTATATGTGTGTTTATATTTGTGTTTGTGTATTTGGGTGTGTGTTTATGTCTGTGTTTGTGTTTATGTGTGTGTTTATGTCTGAGTTGGTGTGTGTGTTTATGTCTGTGTTTGTGTATGTGTGTGTGTGTTTATGTCTGTGTTTGTGTGTGTTTATGTCTGTGTTTGTGTGTGTTTATGTCTGTGTTTGTTTGTGTGTTTATGCCTATATTTGTGTGTGTTTATGTCTGTGTGTGTGTTTATGTCTGTGTTTGTGTCTGTGTGTTTATGTCTGTGTTGTTGTGTGTGTTTATGTCTGTGTGTGTGTTTATGTCTCTGTGTGTGTGTTTTTGTCTGTGTTGTTGTGTGTGTTTATGTCTGTGTGTGTTTATGTTGGTGTGTGTGTGTTTATGTCTGTGTTTGTGTGTGTGGTTATGTCTATATTTGTGTATATGTGTGTTTATATTTGTGTTTGTGTATTTGGGTGTGTGTTTATGTCTGTGTTTGTGTTTATGTGTGTGTTTATGTCTGAGTTGGTGTGTGTGTTTATGTCTGTGTTTGTGTATGTGTGTGTGTGTTTATGTCTGTGTTTGTGTGTGTTTATGTCTGTGTTTGTGTATGTGTGTGTGTTTATGTCTGTTTGTGTGTGTTTATGTCTGTATTTGTCTGTATTTGTGTATGTGTGCGTGTTTATGTGTGTGTTTATGTCTGCGTTTGTGTATGTGTGTGGGTTTATGTCTGTGTTTTATGTCTGTGTTTGTGTGTGTTTTTATGTTTGTGTTTGTGTGGGTGTGTGTTTACGTCTGTGTTTATGTTTGTGTTTGTGTTTGTGTATGTGTGTGTTTGTGTTTGTGTATCTGTGTGTCTGTGTATGTGTGTGTTTATGTCTGTTTGTGTATGTGTGTGCGTTTATGTTTGTGTTCATATATGTGTTTATGTCTGTGTTTGTGTATGTGTGTGTGTTTATGTCTGTTTGAGTGTGTATGTGTGTTTATGTTTGTGTATGTGTTTATGTCTGTGTTTGTGTGTGTTTATGTCTGTGTTTATGTGTAAGTTTATGTCTGTGTGTACATTTATATTTGTGTTTGTGTGTTTATGTTTGTGTTTGTGTATGTTTGTGTCTGTGTGTGTATGTGTGTGTTTGTCTTTGTGTATGAGTGTGTTTATGACTGTGTTTGTGTATGTATGTGTCTATGTCTGTGTCTGTGTGTGTGTGTCTATGTCTGTATTTGTGCATGTGTGTGTTTATGTTTGTGTACGTGTGTGTTTATGTCTGTGTTTGTGTATGTGTGTGTGTGTGTTTATGTCTGTGTTTGTGTGTGTTTATGTCTGTGTTTGTGTATGTGTGTGTGTTTATGTCTGTTTGTGTGTGTTTATGTCTGTATTTGTCTGTATTTGTGTATGTGTGCGTGTTTATGTGTGTGTTTATGTCTGAGTTTGTGTATGTGTGTGTGTTTATGTTTGTGTGTGTTTGTGTTTGTGTGTGTTTATGTTTGTGTATGTGTGTTTATGTCTGTGTTTGTGTGTGTTTAAGTCAGTGTGTGTGTATATATGTTTGTGTTTGCGTACATGTATGTTTGTGTTTGTGTATGTATGTGTGTGTTTATGTCTGTGTTTGTGTGTGATTATGTCTGTGTTTGTGTATGTGTGTGTGTTTATGTCTGTGTTTGTGTGTGTGTTTATGGGTGGGTGTGTGTTTATGTCTGTGTTTGTGTGTGTTTATGTCTGTGTTTGTGTATGTGTGTGTGTGTTTATGTCTGTGTTTGTGTGTGTTTATGTCTGTGTTTGTGTATGTGTGTGTGTTTATGTCTGTTTGTGTGTGTTTATGTCTGTATTTGTCTGTATTTGTGTATGTGTGCGTGTTTATGTGTGTGTTTATGTCTGAGTTCGTGTATGTGTGTGTGTTTATGTTTGTGTGTGTTTGTGTTTGTGTGTGTTTATGTTTGTGTATGTGTGTTTATGTCTGTGTTTGTGTGTGTTTAAGTCAGTGTGTGTGTATATATGTTTGTGTTTGCGTACATGTATGTTTGTGTTTGTGTATGTATGTGTGTGTTTATGTCTGTGTTTGTGTGTGATTATGTCTGTGTTTGTGTATGTGTGTGTGTTTATGTCTGTGTTTGTGTGTGTTTATGTCTGTGTTTGTGTGTGTGTTTATGTCTGTGTTTGTGTATGTGTGTGTGTTTATGTCAGTGTTTGTGTGTGTGTGTGTTTATGTCTGAGTTTGTGTTTGTGTATGTGTGTGTTTATGTTTGTGTAAGTGTGTGTTTATGTCTGTGTATGTGTTTGTGTATGTGCATGGGTTTATGTCTGCGTTTGTGTATGTGTGTGGGATTATGTCTGTGTTTTATGTCTGTGTTTGTGTGTGTTTTTATGTTTGTTTTTGTGTGGGTGTGTGTTTACGTCTGTGTTTGTGTGTGTGTTTGTGTATGTGTGTGTGTTTATGTCTGTGTTTATATGCGTGTTTACGTCTGTGTATGTGTACCTGTGTTTATGTCTCTGTGTATGTGTTTGTGTATGTGTTTATGTTTGTGTATGTGTATTAGTGTTTATGTTTGTGTATGTGTTTATGTCTGTGTTTGTGTGTGTGTTTATGTCTGTGTTTATGTGTAAGTCTATGTCTGTGTGTACATTTATATTTGTGTTTGTGTGTTTATGTTTGTGTTTGTGTATGTTTGTGTCTGTGTTTGTGTGTGTTTGTGTATTTGTGTGTTTATGTCTGCATTTGTGTATTTGTGTGTTTATGTCTGTGTTTGTGAATGTGTGTGTGTTTATGTCTCTGTGTGAGTTTTTGTCTGTGTTTGTGTTTGTGTTTGTATGTCTGTGTTTGTGTGTGTTTATGTCTGTATTTGTGCAAGTGTGTGTGTTTATGTCTGTGTGTGTTTATGTTTGTGTTTGTATGTGTTTATGTCTATGTTTGTGTGTGTTTATGTCTGTGTTTGTTTGTGTGTTTATGCCTATGTTTGTGTGTGTGTTTATGTCTGTGTGTGTGTTTATGTCTGTGTGTTTATGTCTGTGTTGTTGTGTGTGTTTATGTCTGTGTGTGTGTTTATGTCTCTGTGTGTGTGTTTTTGTCTGTGTTGTTGTGTGTGTTTATGTCTGTGTGTGTTTATGTTGGTGTGTGTGTGTTTATGTCTGTGTTTGAGTGTGTGGTTATGTCTATATTTGTGTATATGTGTGTTTATATTTGTGTTTGTGTATTTGGGTGTGTGTTTATGTCTGTGTTTGTGTTTATGTGTGTGTTTATGTCTGAGTTGGTGTGTGCGTTTATGTCTGTGTTTGTGTGTGTTTAATTCTGTGTGTGTTTGTGTATGTGTGTGTGTTTGCGTTTGTGTTTGTGTATGTGTGTGCTTATGTTTGTGTATGTGTGTGTTTATGTCTGTGTTTGTGTGTGTTTATGTCTATGTTTGTGTATATGTGTGTTTATATTTGTGTTTGTGTATTTGTGTGTGTGTTTATATCTGTGTGTGTGTGTTTATGTGTGTGTTTGTGTGAGTGTTTATGTCTGAGTTTGTGTATGTGTTTATGTCTATGTTTGTGTTTATGTGTGTTTATATTTGTGCTTGTGTATTTGTGTGTGTTTATGTCTATGTTTGTGTTTGTAAGTGTTTATTTTTGTGTATGTGTGTATGTTTATGTCTGTGTTTGTGTATGAGTGTTTATGTGTGTTTATGTTTGTGTATGTGTGTTTATGTCTGTGTTTGTGTGTGTTTAAGTCTGTGTGTGTGTATATATGACTGTGTTTGTGTATGTGAGCGTGTTTTTATCTGTGTTTGTCTATGTTTGTGTGTTTGTGCATGTGTGTTTGTATTGATGTCTGTGTGTGTTTGTCTTTGTGTATGAGTGTGTTTATGACTGTGTTTGTGTATGTATGTGTCTATGTCTGTGTCTGTGTGTGTGTGTTTATGTCTGTATTTGTGCATGTGTGTGTTTATGTTTGTGTACGTGTGTGTTTATGTCTGTGTTTGTGTGTAAGTCTATGTCTGTGTGTACATTTATATTTGTGTTTGTGTGTTTATGTTTGTGTTTGTGTATGTTTGTGTCTGTGTTTGTGTGTGTTTGTATGTGTGTGTTTGTGTATTTGTGTGTTTATGTCTGCATTTGTGTATTTGTGTGTTTATGTCTGTGTTTGTGAATGCGTGTGTGTTTATGTCTCTGTGTGAGTTTTTGTCTGTGTTTGTGTTTGTGTGTGTGTATGTCTGTGTTTGTGTGTGTTTATGTCTGTATTTGTGCAAGTGTGTGTGTTTATGTCTGTGTGTGTTTATGTCTGTGTTTGTGTGTGTTTATGTCTGTGTTTGTGTGTGTTTATGTCTGTGTTTGTTTGTGTGTTTATGCCTATGTTTGTGTGTGTTTATGTCTGTGTGTGTGTTTATGTCTGTGTTTGTGTCTGTGTGTTTATGTCTGTGTTGTTGTGTGTGTTTATGTCTGTGTGTGTGTTTATGTCTCTGTGTGTGTGTTTTTGTCTGTGTTGTTGTGTGTGTTTATGTCTGTGTGTGTTTATGTTGGTGTGTGTGTGTTTATGTCTGTGTTTGTGTGTGTGGTTATGTCTATATTTGTGTATATGTGTGTTTATATTTGTGTTTGTGTATTTGGGTGTGTGTTTATGTCTGTGTTTGTGTTTATGTGTGTGTTTATGTCTGAGTTGGTGTGTGTGTTTATGTCTGTGTTTGTGTATGTGTGTGTGTGTTTATGTCTGTGTTTGTGTGTGTTTATGTGTGTGTTTGTGTATGTGTGTGTGTTTATGTCTGTTTGTGTGTGTTTATGTCTGTATTTGTCTGTATTTGTGTATGTGTGCGTGTTTATGTGTGTGTTTATGTCTGCGTTTGTGTATGTGTGTGGGTTTATGTCTGTGTTTTATGTCTGTGTTTGTGTGTGTTTTTATGTTTGTGTTTGTGTGGGTGTGTGTTTACGTCTGTGTTTATGTTTGTGTTTGTGTTTGTGTATGTGTGTGTTTGTGTTTGTGTATCTGTGTGTCTGTGTATGTGTGTGTTTATGTCTGTTTGTGTATGTGTGTGCGTTTATGTTTGTGTTCATATATGTGTTTATGTCTGTGTTTGTGTATGTGTGTGTGTTTATGTCTGTTTGAGTGTGTATGTGTGTTTATGTTTGTGTATGTGTTTATGTCTGTGTTTGTGTGTGTTTATGTCTGTGTTTATGTGTAAGTTTATGTCTGTGTGTACATTTATATTTGTGTTTGTGTGTTTATGTTTGTGTTTGTGTATGTTTGTGTCTGTGTGTGTATGTGTGTGTTTGTCTTTGTGTATGAGTGTGTTTATGACTGTGTTTGTGTATGTATGTGTCTATGTCTGTGTCTGTGTGTGTGTGTCTATGTCTGTATTTGTGCATGTGTGTGTTTATGTTTGTGTACGTGTGTGTTTATGTCTGTGTTTGTGTATGTGTGTGTGTGTTTATGTCTGTGTTTGTGTGTGTTTATGTCTGTGTTTGTGTATGTGTGTGTGTTTATGTCTGTTTGTGTGTGTTTATGTCTGTATTTGTCTGTATTTGTGTATGTGTGCGTGTTTATGTGTGTGTTTATGTCTGAGTTTGTGTATGTGTGTGTGTTTATGTTTGTGTGTGTTTGTGTTTGTGTGTGTTTATGTTTGTGTATGTGTGTTTATGTCTGTGTTTGTGTGTGTTTAAGTCAGTGTGTGTGTATATATGTTTGTGTTTGCGTACATGTATGTTTGTGTTTGTGTATGTATGTGTGTGTTTATGTCTGTGTTTGTGTGTGATTATGTCTGTGTTTGTGTATGTGTGTGTGTTTATGTCTGTGTTTGTGTGTGTGTTTATGGGTGGGTGTGTGTTTATGTCTGTGTTTGTGTGTGTTTATGTCTGTGTTTGTGTATGTGTGTGTGTGTTTATGGGTGTGTGTGTGTTTATGTCTGTGTTTGTGTGTGTTTATGTCTGTGTTTGTGTATGTGTGTGTGTGTTTATGTCTGTGTTTGTGTGTGTTTATGTCTGTGTTTGTGTATGTGTGTGTGTTTATGTCTGTTTGTGTGTGTTTATGTCTGTATTTGTCTGTATTTGTGTATGTGTGCGTGTTTATGTGTGTGTTTATGTCTGAGTTCGTGTATGTGTGTGTGTTTATGTTTGTGTGTGTTTGTGTTTGTGTGTGTTTATGTTTGTGTATGTGTGTTTATGTCTGTGTTTGTGTGTGTTTAAGTCAGTGTGTGTGTATATATGTTTGTGTTTGCGTACATGTATGTTTGTGTTTGTGTATGTATGTGTGTGTTTATGTCTGTGTTTGTGTGTGATTATGTCTGTGTTTGTGTATGTGTGTGTGTTTATGTCTGTGTTTGTGTGTGTTTATGTCTGTGTTTGTGTGTGTGTTTATGTCTGTGTTTGTGTATGGGTGTGTGTTTATGTTTGTGTTTGTGTGTGTTTATGTTTGTGTATGTGTGTTTGTGTCTGTGTTTGTGTGTGTTTAGGTCTGTGTTTGTGTGTGTATATATGTTCGTGTTTGTGTACATGTATGTTTGTGTTTGTGTATGTATGTGTGTGTTTATGTCTGTGTTTGTGTGTGATTATGTCTGTGTTTGTGTATGTGTGTGTTTACGTCTGTGTTTGTGTGTGTTTATGTCTGTGTTTGTGTGTGTGTGTTTATGTCTGTGTTGGTGTATTTGTGAGTGTTTATGTTTGTGTTTGTGTGTGTTTGTCTGTGTTTATGTTTGTGTGTGTGTTTATGTCTGTGTATGTGTTTGTGTATGTGCATGGGTTTATGTCTGCGTTTGTGTATGTGTGTGGGTTTCTGTCTGTGTTTTTGTGTGTTTTTATGTTTGTGTTTGTGTGGGTGTGTGTTTACGTCTGTGTTTGTGTGTGTGTTTGTGTATGTGTGTGTGTTTATGTCTGTGTTTGTACGCGCATTTACGTCTGTGTTTGTGGACGTGTATTTATGTCTCTGTGTGTGTTTATGTTTGTGTTTGTGTGTGTGTTTATGTTTGTGTATGTGTATGTGTGTTTATGTTTGTGTATGTGTGTGTTTGTGTTTGTGTATCTGTGTGTCTGTGTATGCGTGTGTTTATGTCTGTGTGTACATTTATATTTGTGTTTGTGTGTTTATGTTTGTGTTTGTGTATGTTTGTGTCTGTGTGTGTGTATGTGTGTGTTTGTGTATTTGTGTGTATTTATGTCTGCATTTGTGTATTTGTGTGTTTATTTCTGTGTTTGTGTATGTGTGTGTTTATGTCTCTGTGTATGTTTTTGTCTGTGTTTGTGTTTGTGTGTGTCTATGTCTGTGTCTGTGTGTGTTTATGTCTGTATTTGTGCAAGTGTGTGTGTTTACGTCTGTGTGTGTTTATGTTTGTGTTTGTATGTGTTTATGTCTGTGTTTGTGTGTGTTTATGTCTGTGTTTGTGTGTGTTTATGTCTGTGTTTGTGTATGCGTGTGTGGTTATATCTGTGTTTATTTGTGTTTATGTCTGTGTTTGTGTATGTGTGTGTGTTTATGTCTGTGTTTGTGTGTGTGTTTATGCCTGTGTTTGTGTATTTGTGTGTGTTTATGTTTGTGTTTGTGTGTCTTTGTGTAAGTGTGTGTTTATGTTTGTGTATGTGTTTGTGTATGTGCATGGGTTTATGTCTGCGTTTGTGTATGTGTGTGGGTTTATGTCTGTGGTTTATGTCTGTGTTTGTGTGTGTTTTTATGTTTGTGTTTGTGTGGGTGTGTGTTTACGTCTGTGTTTACGTTTGTGTTTGTGTTTGTGTATGTGTGTGTTTGTGTTTGTGTATCTGTGTGTCTGTGTATGTGTGTGTTTATGTCTGTTTGTGTATGTGTGTGCGTTTATGTTTGTGTTCATATATGTGTTTATGTCTGTGTTTATGTCTGTATTTGTGTAAGTGTCTGTTTATGTTTGTGTATGTGTGTGTTTATGTCTGTGTTTGTGTGTGTATTTATGTCTGTGTTTGTGTTTGTGTGCTCGTTTATATTTTTGTTTGTGTGTGTTTATGTCCGTGTTTATGTGTGTTTATGTTTGTGTTTGTGTATTTGTGTGTGTTTATTTCTGTGTTTGTGTATGTGTCTGTGTTTGTCTGTGTGTGTGTATGTGTCTGTATTTATGTCTGCATTTGTGTATTTGTGTGTGTGTTTATGTCTGCATTTGAGTATGTGTGCGTGTTTTTGTCTGTGTTTGTCTATGTGTGTGTTTGTGTATGTGTGTGTATGTGTTGATGTCTGTGTGTGTTGTATTTGTGTATGAGTGTGTATATGTCTGTGTTTGAGTATGTGTGTGTCAATGTCTGTGTCTGTGTGTGTGTTTATGTCTGTATTTGTGCATGAGTGTGTGTATGTTTGTGTATGTGCGTGTATATGTCTGTGTTTGTGTGTGTGTTTATGGTGTGTGTGTGTTTATGTCTGTATTTGTGTGTGTTTATGTCTGTGTTTGTGTATGTGTGTGTGTTTATGTCTGTGTTTGTCTGTGTTTGTATATGTGTCTGTGTGTGTTTATGTCTGTGTTTGTGTGTGTTTATGTCTGTGTTTGTGTATGTGTGTGTACGTGTGTTTATGTCTGTGTTTGTGTGTGTTTATGTCTGTGATTGTTTGTGTTTATGTCTGTGGTTGTGTGTGTGTGTGTGTTTATGTCTGTGTTTGTGTATGTGTCTGTGTGTGTTTATGTATGTGTTTGTGTGTGTTTATATCTGTGTTTGTGTATGTTTGTGTACGTGTGTTTATGTCTGTGTTTGTGTGTGTTTATGTCAGTGTTTGTGTATGTGTGTGTACGTGTGTTTATGTCTGTGTTTGTGTGTGTTTATGTCTGTGTTTGTGGGTGTGTTTATGTATGTGTTTGTGTATGTGTGTTTGTGTGTGTTTGTGAATGTGTGTGTGTTTATGTCTGTGTATGTGTGTGTGTTTATGTCAGTGTTTGTGTGTGTGTTTAGGTCTGTGTTTGTGTATGTGTGTGTGTTTATGTCTGTGTTTGTGTGTGTTTATGTCTGCGTTTGTGTATGTGTGTACTTATGTTTGTGTTTGTGTGTGTTTATGTCTGTGTTTGTGGGTGTGTTTATGTATGTGTTTGTGTATGTGTGTTTGTGTGTGTTTGTGAATGTGTGTGTGTTTATGTCTGTGTATGTGTGTGTGTTTATGTCAGTGTTTGTGTGTGTGTTTAGGTCTGTGTTTGTGTATGTGTGTGTGTTTATGTCTGTGTTTGTGTGTGTTTATGTCTGCGTTTGTGTATGTGTGTACTTATGTTTGTGTTTGTGTGTGTTTATGTTTGGGTATGTGTGTTTATGTCTGTGTTTGTGTGTGTATATATGTTTGTGTTTGTGTACATGTATGTTTGTGTTTGTGTATGTATGTGTGTGTTTATGTCTGTGTTTGTGTGTGATTATGTCTGTGTTTGTGTATGTGTGTGTTTATGCCTGTGTTTGTGTGTGTTTATGTCTGTGTTTGTGTGTGTATATATGTCTGTGTTTGTGTATTTTTGTGTATTTATGTTTGTGTTTGTGTGTGTTTGTGTTTGTGTGTGTTTGTGAATGTGTGTGTGTTTATGTCTGTGTATGTGTGTGTGTTTATGTCAGTGTTTGTGTGTGTGTTTATGTCTGTGTTTGTGTATGTGTGTGTGTTTATGTCTGCATTTGTGTATTTGTGTGTTTATTTCTGTGTTTGTGTATGTGTGTGTTTATGTCTCTGTGTGTTTTTGTCTGTGTTTGTGTTTGTGTGTGTCTATGTCTGTGTCTGTGTGTGTTTATGTCTGTATTTGTGCAAGTGTGTGTGTTTATGTCTGTGTGTGTTTATGTTTGTGTTTGTATGTGTTTATGTCTGTGTTTGTGTGTGTTTATGTCTGTGTTTGTGTGTGTTTATGTCTGTGTTTGTGTATGCGTGTGTGTTTATATCTGTGTTTGTGTGTGTTTATGTCTGTGTTTGTGTATGTGTGTGTGTTTATGTCTGTGTTTGTGTGTGTTTATGTCTGTGTTTGTGTATTTGTGTGTGTTTATGTTTGTGTTTGTGTGTCTTTGTGTATGTGTATGTGTGTGTTTATGTCTGTTTGTGTATGTGTGTGAGTTTATGTCTGTGGTTTATGTCTGTGTTTGTGTGGTTTTTATGTTTGTGTTTGTGTGGGTGTGTGTTTACGTCTGTGTTTATGTCTATGTTTGTGTATATGTGTGTTTATATTTGTGTTTGTGTATTTGTGTGTGTGTTTATATCTGTTTGTGTGTGTTTATGTGCGTGTTTGTGTGAGTGTTTATGTCTGAGTTTGTGTATGTGTTTATGTCTATGTTTGTGTTTATGTGTTTTTATATTTGTGCTTGTGTATTTGTGTGTGTTTATGTCTATGTTTGTGTTTGTGAGTGTTTATTTTTGTGTATGTGTGTATGTTTATGTCTGTGTTTGTGTATGAGTGTTTATGTGTGTTTATGTTTGTGTATGTGTGTTTATGTCTGTGTTTGTGTGTGTTTAAGTCTGTGTGTGTGTATATATGACAGTGTTTGTGTATGTGAGCGTGTTTTTATCTGTGTTTGTCTATGTTTGTGTGTTTTTGTGCATGTGTGTTTGTATTGATGTCTGTGTGTGTTTGTCTTTGTGTATAAGTGTGTTTATGACTGTGTTTGTGTATGTATGTGTCTATGTCTGTGTCTGTGTGTGTGTGTTTATGTCTGTATTTGTGCATGTGTGTGTTTATGTTTGTGTACGTGTGTGTTTATGTCTGTGTTTGTGTGTAAGTCTATGTCTGTGTGTGTGTTTATGTCTGTGTTTGTGTGTGTTTATGTCTGTGTTTGTGTATGTGTGTGTGTGTTTATGTCTGTGTTTGTGTATGTGTGTGTGTTTATGTCTGTTTGTGTGTGTTTATGTCTGTATTTGTCTGTATTTGTGTATGTGTGCGTGTTTATGTATGTGTGTGTTTGTGTTTGTGTGTGTTTATGTTTGTGTATGTGTGTTTATGTCTGTGTTTGTGTGTGTTTAAGTCAGTGTGTGTATATATGTTTGTGTTTGCGTGCATGTATGTTTGTGTTTGTGTATGTATGTGTGTGTTTATGTCTGTGTTTGTGTGTGATTATGTCTGTGTTTGTGTATGTGTGTGTGTTTATGTCTGTGTTTGTGTGTGATTATGTCTGTGTTTGTGTATGTGTGTGTGTTTATGTCTGTGTTTGTGTGTGTTTATGTCTGTGTTTGTGTGTGTTTATGTCTGTGTTTGTGTATGGGTGTGTGTTTATGTTTGTGTTTGTGTTTGTGTGTATTTATGTTTGTGTATGTGTGTTTGTGTCTGTGTTTGTGTGTGTTTAGGTCTGTGTTTGTGTGTGTATATATGTTTGTGTTTGTGTACATGTATGTTTGTGTTTGTGTATGTATGTGTGTGTTTATGTCTGTGTTTGTGTGTGATTATGTCTGTGTTTGTGTATGTGTATATGTTTGTGTATGTGTTTATGTCTGTGTTTGTGTGTGTTTATGTCTGTGTTTATGTGTAAGTTTATGTCTGTGTGTACATTTATATTTGTGTTTGTGTGTTTATGTTTGTGTTTGTGTATGTTTGTGTCTGTGTGTGTGTATGTGTGTGTTTGTGTATTTGTGTGTGTTTATGTCTGCATTTGTGTATTTGTGTGTTTATTTCTGTGTTTGTGTATGTGTGTGTTTATGTCTCTGTGTGTGTTTTTGTCTGTGTTTGTGTTTGTGTGTGTCTATGTCTGTGTCTGTGTGTGTTTATGTCTGTATTTGTGCAAGTGTGTGTGTTTACGTCTGTGTGTGTTTATGTTTGTGTTTGTATGTGTTTATGTCTGTGTTTGTGTGTGTTTATGTCTGTGTTTGTGTGTGTTTATGTCTGTGTTTGTGTATGCGTGTCTGTTTATATCTGTGTTTGTGTGTGTTTATGTCTGTGTTTGTGTATGTGTGTGTGTTTATGTCTGTGTTTGTGTGTGTGTTTATGTCTTTGTTTGTGTATTTGTGTGTGTTTATGTTTGTGTGTCTTTGTGTATGTGTGTGTTTATGTTTGTGTATGTGTTTGTGTATGTGCATGGGTTTATGTCTGCGTTTGTGTATGTATGTGGGTTTATGTCTGTGTTTGTGTGTGTTTTTATGTTTGTGTTTGTGTGGGTGTGTGTTTACGTCTGTGTTTATGTTTGTGTTTGTGTTTGTGTATGTGTGTGTTTGTGTTTGTGTATCTGTGTGTCTGTGTATGTGTGTGCTTATGTCTGTTTGTGTATGTGTGTGCGTTTATGTTTGTGTTCATATATGTGTTTATGTCTGTGTTTATGTCTGTATTTGTGTAAGTGTGTGTTTATGTTTGTGTATGTGTGTGTTTATGTCTGTGTTTGTGTGTGTATTTATGTCTGTGTTTGTGTATTTGTGTGTGTTTATTTCTGTGTTTGTGTATGTGTCTGTGTTTGTCTGTGTGTGTGTATGTGTCTGTATTTATGTCTGCATTTGTGTATTTGTGTGTGTGTTTATGTCTGTATTTGAGTATGTGTGCGTGTTTTTGTCTGTGTTTGTCTATGTGTGTGTGTTTGTGTATGTGTGTGTTTGTGTTGATGTCTGTGTGTGTTTGTCTTTGTGTATGAGGTGTTTATGTCTGTGTTTGAGAATGTGTGTGACTATGTCTGTGTCTGTGTGTGTGTTTATGTCTGTATTTGTGCATGAGTGTGTGTATGTTTGTGTATGTGCGTGTATGTGTCTGTGTTTGTGTGTGTGTTTATGGTGTGTGTGTGTTTATGTCTGTGTTTGTGTGTGTTTATGTCTGTGTTTGTGTATGTGTGTGTGTTTATGTCTGTGTTTGTCTGTGTTTCTGTATGTGTCTGTGTGTGTTTATGTCTGTGTTTGTGTATGTGTGTGTACGTGTGTTTATGTCTGTGTTTGTGTGTGTTTATGTCTGTGTTTGTGTGTGTTTATGTCTGTGGTTGTGTATGTGTGTGTGTGTTTATGTCTGTGTTTGTCTGTGTTTGTGTATGTGTCTGTGTGTGTTTATGTCTGTGTTTGTGTGTGTTTATGTCTGTGTTTGTGTATGTGTGTGTACGTGTGTTTATGTCTGTGTTTGTGTGTTCATGTCTGTGTTTGTGTATGAGTGTTTATGTTTGTGTTTGTGTGTGTTTATGTTTGTGTATGTGTGTTTATGTCTGTGTTTGTGTGTGTTTAAGTCTGTGTGTGTATATATATGACTGTGTTTGTGTATGTGAGCGTGTTTTTATCTGTGTTTGTCTATGTTTGTGTGTGTTTGTGCATGTGTGATTGTATTGATGTCTGTGTGTGTTTGTCTTTGTGTATGAGTGTGTTTATGACTGTGTTTGTGTATGTATGTGTCTATGTCTGTGTCTGTGTGTGTGTGTTTATGTCTGTATTTGTGCATGTGTGTGTTTATGTTTGTGTACGTGTGTGTTTATGTCTGTGTTTGTGTGTGTGTTTGTGAGTGTGTGTGTGTTTATGTCTGTGTTTGTGTGTGTTTATGTCTGTGTTTGTGTATGTGTGTGTGTGTTTATGTCTGTGTTTGTGTGTGTTTATGTCTGTGTTTGTGTATGTGTGTGTGTGTTTATGTCTGTTTGTGTGTGTTTATGTCTGTGTTTGTGTGTGTGTTTATGTATGTGTTTGTGTATGTGTGTTTGTGTGTGTTTGTGAATGTGTGTGTGTTTATGTCTGTGTATGTGTGTGTTTATGTCAGTGTTTGTGTGTGTGTTTAGGTCTGTGTTTGTGTATGTGTGTGTGTTTATGCCTGTGTTTGTGTGTGTTTATGTCTGCGTTTGTGTATGTGTGTACTTATGTTTGTGTTTGTGTGTGTTTATGTTTGTGTATGTGTGTTTATGTCTGTGTTTGTGTGTGTATATATGTTTGTGTTTGTGTACATGTATGTTTGTGTTTGTGTATGTATGTGTGTGTTTATGTCTGTGTTTGTGTGTGTTTATGTCTGTGTTTGTGTATGTGTGTGTGTTTATGCCTGTGTTTGTGTGTGTTTATGTCTGTGTTTGTGTGTGTATATATGTCTGTGTTTGTGTATTTTTGTGTATTTATGCTTGTGTTTGTGTGTGTTTGTGTTTTTCTGTGTGTTTGTGAATGTGTGTGTGTTTATGTCTGTGTTTGTGTGTGTATTTATGTCTGTGTTTGTGTATGTGTGTGTGTTTATGTCTGCATTTGTGTATTTGTGTGTTTATTTCTGTGTTTGTGTATGTGTGTGTTTATGTCTCTGTGTGTGTTTTTGTCTGTGTTTGTGTTTGTGTGTGTCTATGTCTGTGTGTGTTTATGTCTGTATTTGTGCAAGTGTGTGTGTTTATGTCTGTGTGTGTTTATGTCTGTGTTTGTGTGTGTTTATGTCTGTGTTTGTGTATGCGTGTGTGTTTATATCTGTGTTTGTGTGTGTTTATGTCTGTGTTTGTGTATGTGTGTGTGTTTATGTCTGTGTTTGTGTGTGTGTTTATGTCTGTGTTTGTGTATTTGTGTGTGTTTATGTTTGTGATTGTGTGTCTTTGTGTATGTGTGTGTTTATGTTTGTGTATGTGTTTGTGTATGTTCATGGGTTTATGTCTGCGTTTGTGTATGTGTGTGGGTTTATGTCTGTGTTTTATGTCTGTGTTTGTGTGTGTTTTTATGATTGTGTTTGTGTGGGTGTGTGTTTACGTCTGTGTTTATGTCTGTGTTTGTGTTTGTGTATGTGTGTGTTTGTGTTTGTGCATCTGTGTGTCTGTGTATGTGTGTGTTTATGTCTGTTTGTGAATGTGTGTGCGTTTATGTTTGTGTTCATATATGTGTTTATGTCTGTATTTGTGTAAGTGTGTGTTTATGTTTGTGTATGTGTGTGTTTATGTCTGTGTTTGTGTGTGTATTTATGTCTGTGTTTGTGTTTGTGTGCTCGTTTATATTTTTGTTTGTGTGTGTTTATGTCCGTGTTTATGTGTGTTTATGTTTGTGTTTGTGTATTTGTATGTGTTTATTTCTGTGTTTGTGTATGTGTCTGTGTTTGTCTGTGTATGTGTATGTGTCTGTATTTATGTCTGCATTTGTGTATTTGTGTGTGTGTTTATGTCTGTATTTGAGTATGTGTGCGTGTTTTTGTCTGTGTTTGTCTATGTGTGTGTGTCTGTGTATGTGTGTGTTTGTGATGATGTCTGTGTGTGTTTGTATTTGTGTATGAGTGTGTTTATGTCTGTGTTTGAGTATGTGTGTGTCTATGTCTGTGTCTGTGTGTGTGTTTATGTCTGTATTTGAGCATGAGTGTGTGTATGTTTGTGTATGTGTATGTGTTTATGTCTGTGTTTGTATGCGCATTTACGTCTGTGTTTGTGGACGTGTGTTTATGTCTCTGTGTGTGTTTATGTTTGTGTTTGTGTGTGTGTTTATGTTTGTGTATGTGTATGTGTGTTTATGTTTGTGTATGTGTTTATGTCTGTGTTTGTGTGTGTTTATGTCTGTGTTTATGTGTAAGTTTATGTCTGTGTGTACATTTATATTTGTGTTTGTGTGTTTATGTTTGTGTTTGTGTATGTTTGTGTCTGTGTGTGTGTTTATGTCTGTGTATGTGTGTGTGTTTATGTCAGTGTTTGTGTGTGTGTTTAGGTCTGTGTTTGTGTACGTGTGTGTGTTTATGCCTGTGTTTGTGTGTGTTTATGTCTGCGTTTGTGTATGTGTGTACTTATGTTTGTGTTTGTGTGTGTTTATGTTTGTGTATGTGTGTTTATGTCTGTGTTTGTGTGTGTATATATGTTTGTGTTTGTGTACATGTATGTTTGTGTTTGTGTATGTATGTGTGTGTTTATGTCTGTGTTTGTGTGTGATTATGTCTGTGTTTGTGTATGTGTGTGTTTATGCCTGTGTTTGTGTGTGTTTATGTCTGTGTTTGTGTGTGTATATATGTCTGTGTTTGTGTATTTTTGTGTATTTATGTTTGTGTTTGTGTGTGTTTGTGTTTGTGTGTGTTTGTGAATGTGTGTGTGTTTATGTCTGTGTATGTGTGTGTGTTTATGTCAGTGTTTGTGTGTGTGTTTATGTCTGTGTTTGTGTATGTGTGTGTGTTTATGTCTGCATTTGTGTATTTGTGTGTTTATTTCTGTGTTTGTGTATGTGTGTGTTTATGTCTCTGTGTGTGTTTTTGTCTTTGTTTGTGTTTGTGTGTGTCTATGTCTGTGTGTTTATGTCTGTATTTGTGCAAGTGTGTGTGTTTATGTCTGTGTGTGTTTATGTTTGTGTTTGTATGTGTTTATGTCCGTGTTTGTGTGTGTTTATGTCTGTGTTTGTGTGTGTTTATGTCTGTGTTTGTGTATGCGTGTGTGTTTATATCTGTGTTTGTGTGTGTTTATGTCTGTGTTTGTGTATGTGTGTGTGTTTATGTCTGTGTTTGTGTGTGTGTTTATGTCTGTGTTTGTGTATTTGTGTGTGTTTATGTTTGTGTTTGTGTGTCTTTGTGTATGTGTGTGTTTATGTTTGTGTATGTGTTTGTGTATGTTCATGGGTTTATGTCTGCGTTTGTGTATGTGTGTGGGTTTATGTCTGTGTTTTATGTCTGTGTTTGTGTGTGTTTTTATGATTGTGTTTGTGTGGGTGTGTGTTTACGTCTGTGTTTGTGTTTGTGTATGTGTGTGTTTGTGTATGTGTGTGTTTGTGTTTGTGTATCTGTGTGTCTGTGTATGTGTGTGTTTATGTCTGTTTGTGAATGTGTGTGCGTTTATGTTTGTGTTCATATATGTGTTTATGTCTGTATTTGTGTAAGTGTGTGTTTATGTTTGTGTATGTGTGTGTTTATGTCTGTGTTTGTGTGTGTATTTATGTCTGTGTTTGTGTGCTCGTTTATATTTTTGTTTGTGTGTGTTTATGTCCGTGTTTATGTGTGTTTATGTTTGTGTTTGTGTATTTGTATGTGTTTATTTCTGTGTTTGTGTATGTGTCTGTGTTTGTCTGTGTATGTGCATGTGTCTGTATTTATGTCTGCATTTGTGTATTTGTGTGTGTGTTTATGTCTGTATTTGAGTATGTGTGCGTGTTTTTGTCTGTGTTTGTCTATGTGTGTGTGTTTGTGTATGTGTGTGTTTGTGTTGATGTCTGTGTGTGTTTGTCTTTGTGTATGAGTGTGTTTATGTCTGTGTTTGAGTATGTGTGTGTCTATGTCTGTGTCTGTGTGTGTGTTTATGTCTGTATTTGTGCATGAGTGTGTGTATGTTTGTGTATGTGCGTGTATATGTCTGTGTTTGTGTGTGTGTTTATGGTGTGTGTGTGTGTTTATGTCTGTGTTTGTGTGTGTTTATGTCTGTGTTTGTGTATGTGTGTGTGTTTATGTCTGTGTTTGTCTGTGTTTGTGTATGTGTCTGTGTGTGTTTATGTCTGTGTTTGTGTATGTGTGTGTGTGTTTATGGGTGTGTGTGTGTTTATGTCTGTGTTTGTGTGTGTTTATGTCTGTGTTTGTGTATGTGTGTGTGTGTTTATGTCTGTGTTTGTGTGTGTTTATGTCTGTGTTTGTGTATGTGTGTGTGTTTATGTCTGTTTGTGTGTGTTTATGTCTGTATTTGTCTGTATTTGTGTATGTGTGCGTGTTTATGTGTGTGTTTATGTCTGAGTTCGTGTATGTGTGTGTGTTTATGTTTGTGTGTGTTTGTGTTTGTGTGTGTTTATGTTTGTGTATGTGTGTTTATGTCTGTGTTTGTGTGTGTTTAAGTCAGTGTGTGTGTATATATGTTTGTGTTTGCGTACATGTATGTTTGTGTTTGTGTATGTATGTGTGTGTTTATGTCTGTGTTTGTGTGTGATTATGTCTGTGTTTGTGTATGTGTGTGTGTTTATGTCTGTGTTTGTGTGTGTTTATGTCTGTGTTTGTGTGTGTGTTTATGTCTGTGTTTGTGTATGGGTGTGTGTTTATGTTTGTGTTTGTGTGTGTTTATGTTTGTGTATGTGTGTTTGTGTCTGTGTTTGTGTGTGTTTAGGTCTGTGTTTGTGTGTGTATATATGTTCGTGTTTGTGTACATGTATGTTTGTGTTTGTGTATGTATGTGTGTGTTTATGTCTGTGTTTGTGTGTGATTATGTCTGTGTTTGTGTATGTGTGTGTTTACGTCTGTGTTTGTGTGTGTTTATGTCTGTGTTTGTGTGTGTGTGTTTATGTCTGTGTTGGTGTATTTGTGAGTGTTTATGTTTGTGTTTGTGTGTGTTTGTCTGTGTTTATGTTTGTGTGTGTGTTTATGTCTGTGTATGTGTTTGTGTATGTGCATGGGTTTATGTCTGCGTTTGTGTATGTGTGTGGGTTTCTGTCTGTGTTTTTGTGTGTTTTTATGTTTGTGTTTGTGTGGGTGTGTGTTTACGTCTGTGTTTGTGTGTGTGTTTGTGTATGTGTGTGTGTTTATGTCTGTGTTTGTACGCGCATTTACGTCTGTGTTTGTGGACGTGTATTTATGTCTCTGTGTGTGTTTATGTTTGTGTTTGTGTGTGTGTTTATGTTTGTGTATGTGTATGTGTGTTTATGTTTGTGTATGTGTGTGTTTGTGTTTGTGTATCTGTGTGTCTGTGTATGCGTGTGTTTATGTCTGTGTGTACATTTATATTTGTGTTTGTGTGTTTATGTTTGTGTTTGTGTATGTTTGTGTCTGTGTGTGTGTATGTGTGTGTTTGTGTATTTGTGTGTATTTATGTCTGCATTTGTGTATTTGTGTGTTTATTTCTGTGTTTGTGTATGTGTGTGTTTATGTCTCTGTGTATGTTTTTGTCTGTGTTTGTGTTTGTGTGTGTCTATGTCTGTGTCTGTGTGTGTTTATGTCTGTATTTGTGCAAGTGTGTGTGTTTACGTCTGTGTGTGTTTATGTTTGTGTTTGTATGTGTTTATGTCTGTGTTTGTGTGTGTTTATGTCTGTGTTTGTGTGTGTTTATGTCTGTGTTTGTTTATGCGTGTGTGGTTATATCTGTGTTTATTTGTGTTTATGTCTGTGTTTGTGTATGTGTGTGTGTTTATGTCTGTGTTTGTGTGTGTGTTTATGCCTGTGTTTGTGTATTTGTGTGTGTTTATGTTTGTGTTTGTGTGTCTTTGTGTAAGTGTGTGTTTATGTTTGTGTATGTGTTTGTGTATGTGCATGGGTTTATGTCTGCGTTTGTGTATGTGTGTGGGTTTATGTCTGTGGTTTATGTCTGTGTTTGTGTGTGTTTTTATGTTTGTGTTTGTGTGGGTGTGT
>NW_027311564.1:10000-24173 GCF_047496795.1 Chiloscyllium punctatum | reverse complement strand
TAAATCAGTAACCACTGACACTTAGAATATTTTCGGGTTGGTATAAATCAGTAACCACCGACACTTAGAATATTTTCGAGTTGGTATAAATCAGTAACCACTGACACTTAGAATTTTTTCGAGTTGGTATAAATCAGTAACCACTGACACTTAGAATATTTTCGGGTTGGTATAAATCAGTAACCACCGACACTTAGAATATTTTCGAGTTGGTATAAATCAGTAAACCACCGACACTTAGAATTTTTTCGAGTTGGTATAAATCAGTAACCACTGACACTTAGAATTTTTTCGGGTTGGTATAAATCAGTAACCACCGACACTTAGAATATTTTCGAGTTGGTATAAATCAGTAACCACTGACACTTAGAATTTTTCGGGTCGGTATAAATCAGTAACCACTGACACTTAGAATTTTTTCGAGGTTGGTATAAATCAGTAACCACTGACACTTAGAATATTTTCGGGTTGGTATAAATCAGTAACCACTGACACTTAGAATTTTTTTCGGACTTGGTATAATCAGTAACCACTGACACTTAGAATTTTTTCGGGTTGGTATAAATCAGTAACCACTGACACTTAGAATATTTTCGGGTCGGTACAAATCAGTAACCACTGACACTTAGAATATTTTCGGGTTGGTATAAATCAGTAACCACTGACACTTAGAATTTTTTCGAGTTGGTATAAATCAGTAACCACTGACACTTAGAATTTTTTCGGGTTGGTATAAATCAGTAACCACCGACACTTAGAATATTTTCGGGTTGGTATAAATCAGTAACCACCGACACTTAGAATTTTTTCGGCTCAGTAGAAATCAGTAACCAAGCGCATTTTTGAATTGGTTACTGATTTCTCCGTTCGAGTTGCGGCTGCGGTTGGCTTCAAATAGTGGTGGGGGCTTAATTATCGCCGAGGGGAGCATGTCCCGGTGGTGTGGCCGAGGATGGAGTGCCTTTTGAAGGGGGTGTTTCTGAATTTGGACCCTTTTTGAGTTGCATGGCCGGATGGGTGTGGTTTTGAAGGGTGTGTCTGTCTGGAGTGGCACCGGCGTTGGTGTGAGGCTGAGGGTGGGCGTTCGGTTCCTGGTTAGGGATAGGGAAAGGGTGAGACTTAGCTTTAGTGCTCGTGCCCCCGATTTTGGTAATGTTTGACGTCAATTTTCCAAGGAGGCGAATGCAAGGCTTCAGAGGGACTTTGAGTGTTCGGGGGCGGGGTAGCTCAGCCGGATTTGCCCCGGCGGTTCTGCGGACGGTGTTGACTTCGAGGGCGGACCGGCCCCCGTGTTCAGTCCGAATATCGTGCATTGTTAACGGCGGGAAGTGTTCCAAAAGGGAATGGGATTGAATGTGACTGCTGAAGCCGACTTTGAGACCTGTAACGCGGGTAGCTCAGCCGGATTTGACCCCGGCGGTTCTGGCGACGGTCTCGCCTTCGAGGGGGGAGCGCCCCGCGTGTTCAGGCCGAATTTTGTGCATTTCCATCGGCGGGAAGAGGTCCAAACGGAATGGGATTGAATGTGACTGCTGAAGCCGACATTGAGACCTCTAACGCGGGTAGCTCGGCAGGATTTGACCCGGCGGTTCTGCCGAAGGTCTCACCTTCGAGGGGGGAGCGTCCCCGCGTGTTCAGGCCGAATATCGTGCATTGTTAACGGCGGGAAGTGTTCCAAAAGGGAATGGGATTGAATGTGACTGCTGAAGCCGACATTGAGACCTCTAACGCGGGTAGCTCGGCCGGATTTGACCCGGCGGTTCTGGCGACGGTCTCGCCTTCGAGGGGGAGCGTCCCGCGTGTTCAGGCCGAATTTTGTGCATTTCCATCGGCGGGAAGAGGTCCAAACGGGAATGGGATTGAATGTGACTGCTGAAGCCGACATTGAGACCTCTAACGCGGGTAGCTCGGCCGGATTTGACCGGCGGTTCTGCCGAAGGTCTCACCTTCGAGGGGGGAGCCTCCCGCGTGTTCAGGCCGAATTTTGTGCATTTCCATCGGCGGGAAGAGGTCCAAACGGGAATGGGATTGAATGTGACTGCTGAAGCCGACATTGAGACCTCTAACGCGGGTAGCTCGGCCGGATTTGACCCGGCGGTTCTGCCGAAGGTCTCACCTTCGAGGGGGGAGCGCCCACCGTGTACAGGCCGATTTTCATGCATTTCCAACCGTGGGAAGGGGTCCGAAAGGGGATGGGGGTGAACGTGACTGCTCAACCCGACTTTGAGACCTGTAACGCGGGTAGCTCAGCCGGATTTGACCCGGCGGTTCTGGCGACGGTCTCGCCTTCGAGGGGGGAGCGTCCCGCGTGTTCAGGCCGAATTTTGTGCATTTCCATCGGCGGGAAGAGGTCCAAACGGGAATGGGATTGAATGTGACTGCTGAAGCCGACATTGAGACCTCTAACGCGGGTAGCTCGGCAGGATTTGACCCGGCGGTTCTGCCGAAGGTCCTCACCTTCGAGGGGGGAGCGCCCACCGTGTACAGGCCGATTTTCATGCATTTCCAACCGTGGGAAGGGGGCCGAAAGGGGATGGGGGTGAATGTGACTGCTCAACCCGACTTTGAGGCATCTAACCCGGGTAGCTCAGCCGGGTTTGACCCGGCGGTTCTGCCGACGGCCTCGCCTTCGAGGGGGGAGCGTCCCCCGTGTACAGGCCGATTTTCATGCATTTCGAACCGTGGAAGTGGCCCAAAAGGGGATGGGAGTGAATGTGACTGCTCAACCCGACTTTGGCGCTTCCGAGCCGGGTAGCTCAGCCGGGTTTGACCCGGCGGTTCTGCCGACGGTCTCGTCTTCGAGGCGGGTGCCTCCCCCGTGTACAGGCCGATTTTCATGCATTTCGTACCGTGGGAAGTGGTCCAAAAGGGAATGGGGGTGGACGTGACTGCTCATACCGACATCGAGACTTGTAAGCCGTGTAGCTCGGCCGGGTTTGATCCGGCGGGTCTGCCGACGGTCTCGTCTTCGAGAGGGGGGGCCTCCCCCGTGTACAGGCCGATTTTCGTGCATTTCCAACGGTGGGAAGAGGTTCAAAAGGGGATGGGGGTGAATGTGACTGCTCAACCCGACTCTGAGGCTTCTAACCCGGGGTAGCCCGGCCGGGTTTGACCCGGCGGTTCTGCCGTCGGTCTCGCCTTCGAGGGCGGAGCCTCCCCCGTGTACAGGCCGATTTTCGTGCATTTCAAACCGTGGGAAGCGGTCCAAAAGGGGATGGGGAGTGAATGTGACTGCTCATAACCGACCTTGGCGCTTCCCGACCCGGGTAGCTCAGCCGGGTTTGACCCGGCGGTTCTGCCGACGGTCTCGTCTTCGAGGCGGGTGCCTCCCCCGTGTACAGGCCGATTTTCATGCATTTCGTACCGTGGGAAGTGGTCCAAAAGGGAATGGGGGTGAATGTGACTGCTCAACCCGACTCTGAGGCTTCTAACCCGGGTAGCTCGGCCGGGTTTGACCCGGCGGTTCTGCCGTCGGTCTCGCCTTCGAGAGGGGCGCCTCCCCCGTGTACAGGCCGATTTTCGTGCATTTCCAACGGTGGGAAGAGGTTCAAAAGGGGATGGGGGTGAATGTGACTGCTCAACCCGACTCTGAGGCTTCTAACCCGGGTAGCCCGGCCGGGTTTGACCCGGCGGTTCTGCCGTCGGTCTCGCCTTCGAGGGCGGAGCCTCCCCCGTGTACAGGCCGATTTTCGTGCATTTCAAACCGTGGGAAGCGGTCCAAAAGGGGATGGAGTGAATGTGACTGCTCATACCGACCTTGGCGCTTCCGACCCGGGTAGCTCAGCCGGGTTTGACCCGGCGGTTCTGCCGACGGTCTCGCCTTCGAGGGGGGAGCGTCCCCCGTGTTCAGGCCGAATTTTGTGCATTTCGAACCGTGGGAAGTTGCCCAAAAGTCGATGGGAGTGAATGTGACTGCTCAACCCGACTTTGGCGCTTCCGAGCCGGGTAGCTCAGCCGGGTTTGACCCGGCGGTTCTGCCGACGGTCTCGTCTTCGAGGCGGGGTGCCTCCCCCGTGTACAGGCCGATTTTCATGCATTTCGTACCGTGGGAAGTGGTCCAAAAGGGAATAGGGGTGGACGTGACTGCTCATACCGACATTGAGACTTGTAAGCCGTGTAGCTCGGCCGGGTTTGATCCGGCGGGTCTGCCGACGGTCTCGTCTTCGAGGCGGGTGCCTCCCCCGTGTACAGGCCGATTTTCGTGCATTTCGAACCGTGGGAAGTGGTCCAAAAGGGGATGGGGGTGGACGTGACTGCTCAACCCGACTTTGAGGCTTCTAACCCGGGTAGCTCGGCCGGGTTTGACCCGTCGATTCTGCCGATGGTCTCGTTTTGGAGGGGGGAGCCTCCCCCGTGTTCAGTCCGATTTTCGTGCATTTTCGAACCGTGGGAAGTGGCCCAAAAGGGGATGGGAGTGAATGTGACTGCTCATACCGACTTTGGGCGCTTCCGAGCCTGGTAGCTCAGCCGGGTTTGATCCGGCGGTTCTGCCGACGGTCTCGTCTTCGAGGCGGCTCCCTCCCCGTGTACAGGCCGATTTTCATGCATTTGCAACGGTGGGAAGTTGCCCAAAAGGGGATGGGAGTGAATGTGACTGCTCAACCCGACTTTGGCGCTTCCGAGCCTGGTAGCTCAGCCGGGTTTGAACCGGCGGTTCTGCCGACGGTCTCGTCTTCGAGGCGGCTCCCTCCCCCGTGTACAGGCCGATTTTCGTGCATTTCGAACCGTGGGAAGTGGTCCAAAAGGGAATGGGGGTGGACGTGACTGCTCAACCCGACTCTGAGGCTTCTAACCCGGGTAGCTCGGCCGGGTTTGATCCGGCGGTTCTGCCGACGGTCTCGTCTTCGAGGCCGGTGCCTCCCCCGTGTACAGGCCGATTTTCGTGCATTTCCAACGGTGGGAAGTGGTCCAAAAGGGAATGGGGGTGGACGTGTCTGCTCATACCGACTTTGAGACTTGTAAGCCGGGTAGCTCAGCCGGGTTTGTTCCGGCGGTTCTGCCGACGGTCTCGTCATCGAGGGGGGAGCCTCCCCCGTGTCCAGGCCGATTTTCATGCATTTCCAACCGTGGGAAGTGGTCCAAAAGGGAATGGGGGTGAATGTGACTGCTCATACCGACTTTGAGACTTTTAAGCCGGGTAGCTCAGCCGGGTTTGACCCGGCGGTTCTGCCGACGGTCTCGCCTTCGAGGGGGGAGCGTCCCCCGTGTTCAGGCCGAATTTTGTGCATTTCGAACCGTGGGAAGTTGCCCAAAAGTCGATGGGAGTGAATGTGACTGCTCAACCCGACTTTGAGACTTGTAAGCCGGGTAGCTCAGCCGGGTTTGACCCGGCGGTTCTGCCGACGGTCTCGTCTTCGAGGCGGGTGCCTCCCCCGTGTACAGGCCGATTTTCATGCATTTCGTACCGTGGGAAGCGGTCAAAAGGGGATGGGAGTGAACGTGACTGCTCATACCGACTTTGGCGCTTCCGAGCCGGGTAGCTCAGCCGGGTTTGACCCGGCGGGTCTGCCGACGGTCTCGCCTTCGAGGGGGGGGGGGGGGGGGGGGGGAGCGTCCCCCGTGTTCAGGCCGAATCTTGTGCATTTCGAACCGTGGGAAGTTGCCCAAAAGTCGATGGAGTGAATGTGACTGCTCAACCCGACTTTGAGACTTGTAAGCCGGGTAGCTCAGCCGGGTTTGACCCGGCGGTTCTGCCGACGGTCTCGTCTTCGAGGCCGGTGCCTCCCCCGTGTACAGGCCGATTTTCGTGCATTTCCAACGGTGGGAAGTGGTCCAAAAGGGAATGGGGGTGGACGTGTCTGCTCATACCGACTTTGAGACTTGTAAGCCGGGTAGCTCAGCCGGGTTTGTTCCGGCGGTTCTGCCGACGGTCTCGTCATCGAGGGGGGAGCCTCCCCCGTGTCCAGGCCGATTTTCATGCATTTCCAACCGTGGGAAGTGGTCCAAAAGGGAATGGGGGTGAATGTGACTGCTCATACCGACTTTGAGACTTTTAAGCCGGGTAGCCTCGGCCGGGTTTGACCCGGCGGTTCTGCGACGGTCTCGTCTTCGAGGCGGGTGCCTCCCCCGTGTACAGGCCGATTTTCGTGCATTTCGAACCGTGGGAAGTGGTCTAAAAGTCGATGGGAGTGAACGTGACTGCTCAACCCGACTTTGAGACTTGTAAGCCGGGTAGCTCAGCCAGGTTTGACCCGGCGGTTCTGCCGACGGTCTCGCCTTCGAGGGCGGACCCTCCCCCGTGTACAGGCCGGTTTTCGTGCATTTCGAACCGTGGGAAGTGATCCAAAAGGGAATGGGGGTGAACGTGACTGCCCAACCCGGCTTTGAGACTTGTAAGCCGGGTAGCTCAGCCGGGTTGGACCCGGCGGTTCTGCCGACGGTCTCGACTTCGAGGCGGGTGCCTCCCCCGTGTACAGGCCGATTTTCATGCATTTGCAACGGTGGGAAGTTGCCCAAAAGTCGATGGGAGTGAATGTGACTGCTCAACCCGACTTCGAGACTTGTAAGCCGGGTAGCTCAGCCGGGTTTGACCCGGCGGTTCTGCCGACGGTCTCGCCTTCGAGGGGGGAGCCTCCCCCGTGTACAGGCCGATTTTCGTGCATTTCCAACGGTGGGAACAGGTTCAAAAGGGGATGGGAGTGATTGTGACTGCTCAACCCGACTCTAGGGCTTCTAACCCGGGTAGCCCGGCCGGGTTTGACCCGGCGGTTCTGCCGACGGTCTCGTCTTCGAGGCGGGTGCCTCCCCCGTATACAGGCCGATTTTCATGCATTTCGAACCGTGGGAAGTGGTCCAAAAGGGAATGGGGGTGGACGTGTCTGCTCATACCGACTTTGAGACTTGTAAGCCGGGTAGCTCAGCCGGGTTTGATCCGGCGGTTCTGCCGACGGTCTCGCCTTCGAGGGGGGAGCCTCCCCCGTGTTCAGTCCGATTTCCATGCATTTCCAACCGTGGGAAGTTGCCCAAAAGGGGATGGGAGTGAATGTGACTGCTCAACCCGACTTTGGCGCTTCCGAGCCGGGTAGCTCAGCCGGGTTTGACCCGGCGGTTCTGCCGACGGTCTCGTCTTCGAGGCGGGTGCCTCCCCCGTATACAGGCCGATTTTCATGCATTTCGAACCGTGGGAAGTGGTCCAAAAGGGAATGGGGGTGGACGTGTCTGCTCATACCGACTTTGAGACTTGTAAGCCGGGTAGCTCAGCCGGGTTTGATCCGGCGGTTCTGCCGACGGTCTCGCCTTCGAGGGGGGAGCCTCCCCCGTGTTCAGTCCGATTTCCATGCATTTCCAACCGTGGGAAGTTGCCCAAAAGGGGATGGGAGTGAATGTGACTGCTCAACCCGACTTTGGCGCTTCCGAGCCGGGTAGCTCAGCCGGGTTTGACCCGGCGGTTCTGCCGACGGTCTCGTCTTCGAGGCGGGTGCCTCCCCCGTGTACAGGCCGATTTTCATGCATTTGGAACCGTGGGAAGTGGTCCAAAAGGGAATGGGGGTGGACGTGACTGCTCATACCGACTTTGAGACTTGTAAGCCGGGTAGCTCAGCCGGGTTTGACCCGGCGGTTCTGCCGACGGTCTCGCCTTCGAGGGGGGAGCCTCCCCCGTGTTCAGTCCGATTTTCGTGCATTTCCCACGGTGGGAAATGGTATCTTTCATTACGGGGACAAGGGTCTGAAGCGGTGAAGTCAGTAACCGGCATAGTTAAGGAAAGGGTTCGAATTTTCTCAACAGTACGAAAAAAGTGAGCAGGGAAGCTAGAGAAGGGTGTCAGTGAGTCCCAAACGAGTGAACCGCAAAACTTAGGGAAATGCCCGAAAGCGTTTTAAAGGGTGAAATCGGGAACGAGGAAATGATCGGAAAGTGCCTGAAAGTGCTAAATGAGTAAACAGAAAAACGAAGAAAAATGTTTGAAAAGAAGAAGTGAGTAACCAGGAAAACTTAGAAAAATGTTCAAAACGAAGAAATCAGTAACCAGGAAAACTTAGAAAAATGATCAAAAAGAAGAAATGAGTAACCAGGAAAACTTAGAAAAATGTTTAAAAAGAAGAAATCAGTAACCAGGAAAACTTAGGAAAATGTTTAAAAAGAAGAAATCAGTAACCAGAAAAACTGCGAAAAATGTTTAAAAAGAAGAAATGAGTAACCAGAAAAACTTAGAAAAATGTTTAAAAAGAAGAAATCAGTAACCAGGAAAACTTAGAAAAATGTTTAAAAAGAAGAAATCAGTAACCAGGAAAACTTAGAAAAATGTTATAAAAGAAGAAGTGAGTAACCAGAAAAACTTAGAAAAATGTTTAAAAAGAAGAAATCAGTAACCAGAAAAACTGCGAAAAATGTTTAAAAAGAAGAAATCAGTAACCAGACAAACTGCGAAAAATGTTTAAAAAGAAGAAATCAGTAACCAGGAAAACTTAGAAAAATGTTTAAAAAGAAGAAGTGAGTAACCAGAAAAACTTAGAAAAATGTTTAAAAAGAAGAAATCAGTAACCAGAAAAACTTAGAAAAATGTTTAAAAAGAAGAAATCAGTAACCAGAAAAACTGCGAAAAATGTTTAAAAAGAAGAAATCAGTAACCAGAAAAACTTAGAAAAATGTTTAAAAAGAAGAAGTGAGTAACCAGAAAAACTTAGAAAAATGTTTAAAAAGAAGAAATCAGTAACCAGAAAAACGGCGAAAAATGTTTAAAAAGAAGAAATCAGTAACCAGACAAACTGCGAAAAATGTTTAAAAAGAAGAAAATCAGTAACCAGAAAAACTTAGAAAAATGTTTAAAAAAGAAGAAATCAGTAACCAGAAAAACTTAGAAAAATGTTTCAAAAGAAGAAGTGAGTAACCAGAAAAACTTAGAAAAATGTTTAAAAAGAAGAAGTGAGTAACCAGAAAAACTTAGAAAAATGTTTAAAAAGAAGAAATCAGTAACCAGAAAAACTTAGAAAAATGTTTAAAAAGAAGAAATCAGTAACCAGAAAAACTGCGAAAAATGTTTAAAAAGAAGAAATCAGTAACCAGACAAACTGCGAAAAATGTTTAAAAAGAAGAAATCAGTAACCAGGAAAACTTAGAAAAATGTTTAAAAAGAAGAAGTCAGTAACCAGAAAAACTTAGAAAAATGTTTAAAAAGAAGAAATCAGTAACCAGAAAAACTTAGAAAAATGTTTAAAAAGAAGAAATCAGTAACCAGAAAAACTGCGAAAAATGTTTAAAAAGAAGAAATCAGTAACCAGAAAAACTTAGAAAATGTTTAAAAAGAAGAAGTGAGTAACCAGAAAAACTTAGAAAAATGTTTAAAAAGAAGAAATCAGTAACCAGAAAAACGGCGAAAAATGTTTAAAAAGAAGAAATCAGTAACCAGACAAACTGCGAAAAATGTTTAAAAAGAAGAAATCAGTAACCAGAAAAACTTAGAAAAATGTTTCAAAAGAAGAAGTGAGTAACCAGAAAAACTTAGAAAAATGTTTAAAAAGAAGAAGTGAGTAACCAGAAAAACTTAGAAAAATGTTTAAAAAGAAGAAATCAGTAACCAGAAAAACTTAGAAAAATGTTTAAAAAGAAGAAATCAGTAACCAGAAAAACTGCGAAAAATGTTTAAAAAGAAGAAATCAGTAACCAGACAAACTGCGAAAAATGTTTAAAAAGAAGAAATCAGTAACCAGGAAAACTTAGAAAAATGTTTAAAAAGAAGAAGTGAGTAACCAGAAAAACTTAGAAAAATGTTTAAAAAGAAGAAATCAGTAACCAGAAAAACTTAGAAAAATGTTTAAAAAGAAGAAATCAGTAACCAGAAAAACTGCGAAAAATGTTTAAAAAGAAGAAATCAGTAACCAGAAAAACTTAGAAAAATGTTTAAAAAGAAGAAGTGAGTAACCAGAAAAACTTAGAAAAATGTTTAAAAAGAAGAAATCAGTAACCAGAAAAAACGGCGAAAAATGTTTAAAAAGAAGAAATCAGTAACCAGACAAACTGCGAAAATGTTTAAAAAGAAGAAATCAGTAACCAGAAAAACTTAGAAAAATGTTTCAAAAGAAGAAGTGAGTAACCAGAAAAACTTAGAAAAATGTTTAAAAAGAAGAAGTGAGTAACCAGAAAAACTTAGAAAAATGTTTAAAAAGAAGAAATCAGTAACCAGAAAAACTTAGAAAATGTTTAAAAAGAAGAAATCAGTAACCAGAAAAACTTAGAAAAATGTTTAAAAAGAAGAAATCAGTAACCAGAAAAACTGCGAAAAATGTTTAAAAAGAAGAAATCAGTAACCAGACAAACTGCGAAAAATGTTTAAAAAGAAGAAATCAGTAACCAGGAAAACTTAGAAAAATGTTTAAAAAGAAGAAGTGAGTAACCAGAAAAACTTAGAAAAATGTTTAAAAAGAAGAAATCAGTAACCAGAAAAACTTAGAAAAATGTTTAAAAAGAAGAAATCAGTAACCAGAAAAACTGCGAAAAATGTTTAAAAAGAAGAAATCAGTAACCAGGAAAACTTAGAAAAATGTTTAAAAAGAAGAAGTGAGTAACCAGAAAAACTTAGAAAAATGTTTAAAAAGAAGAAATCAGTAACCAGAAAAACTTAGAAAAATGTTTAAAAAGAAGAAATCAGTAACCAGAAAAACTGCGAAAAATGTTTAAAAAGAAGAAATCAGTAACCAGAAAAACTTAGAAAAATGTTTAAAAAGAAGAAGTGAGTAACCAGAAAAACTTAGAAAAATGTTTAAAAAGAAGAAATCAGTAACCAGAAAAACGGCGAAAAATGTTTAAAAAGAAGAAATCAGTAACCAGACAAACTGCGAAAAATGTTTAAAAAGAAGAAATCAGTAACCAGAAAAACTTAGAAAAATGTTTCAAAAGAAGAAGTGAGTAACCAGAAAACTTAGAAAAATGTTTAAAAAGAAGAAGTGAGTAACCAGAAAAACTTAGAAAAATGTTTAAAAAGAAGAAATCAGTAACCAGAAAAACTTAGAAAAATGTTTAAAAAGAAGAAATCAGTAACCAGAAAAACTGCGAAAAATGTTTAAAAAGAAGAAATCAGTAACCAGGAAAACTTAGAAAAATGTTTAAAAAGAAGAAATGAGTAACCAGGAAAACTTAGAAAAATGTTTAAAAAGAAGAAATGAGTAACCAGGAAAACTTAGAAAAATGTTTAAAAAGAAGAAATCAGTAACCAGAAAAACTTAGAAAAATGTTTAAAAAGAAGAAATCAGTAACCAGAAAAACGGCGAAAAATGTTTAAAAAGAAGAAATGAGTAACCAGAAAAACTTAGAAAAATGTTTAAAAAGAAGAAATCAGTAACCAGAAAAACGGCGAAAAATGTTTAAAAAGAAGAAATCAGTAACCAGAAAAACTTAGAAAAATGTTTAAAAAGAAGAAGTGAGTAACCAGAAAAACTTAGAAAAATGTTTAAAAAGAAGAAATGAGTAACCAGAAAAACTTAGAAAAATGTTTAAAAAGAAGAAATCAGTAACCAGAAAAACTTAGAAAAATGTTTAAAAAGAAGAAATGAGTAACCAGAAAAACGGCGAAAAATGTTTAAAAAGAAGAAATCAGTAACCAGAAAAACGGCGAAAAATGTTTAAAAAGAAGAAATCAGTAACCAGACAAACTGCGAAAAATGTTTAAAAAGAAGAAATCAGTAACCAGAAAAACTTAGAAAAATGTTTAAAAAGAAGAAATCAGTAACCAGGAAAACTTGGAAAAAAACACTTAGAAAAATTTTCAGCAAAGTGTGAAAAATATTCTAAGTGTCAGCGGAGGAAAATGCTGCAGCATCGGGAAAGATTCGCAAACTTACACCGAACATGTGCTCCGAAGTGCCGGAGGAATTGGGTGAATTGAGCCCGGCAAATGGCCAGCTGTCGTTTTGTGCCTGCAGCCCGAAAACTTTAACTTTGTCTGTCGCGGAAGTCCGGACCGAGAAAAATCCAAACGGTTTTGACCGGACCGAGTTCCAGACCGATGCAGTCAAATTTGGAATTCAGACCCATTCAGTGCCACTTGTAGTTTTTCCGCAGTGAGGTTGGCGGGGTACCCGGAGATATATGGGAACACGATTTTTAGAACAAAATGGCGGCGCGGGACCGTTCTGAAAGGCATCCGAAAAACGGTTCCACGGGCATAGCACTTTAATGACAGGTATGAGTGCATGCCGGAGAGCTCTTGGAAGTCGAATTTTTGACACTTTGTCAATTTTTTGACAGATTTGACAAACTCTTTCTGTCTGTTCTAAGAGTCAGTCAGAGACTTGTGCGGCGGTCTTTTGACACTATTGGAGGGCGGGCAAACCCCACGTTGACTCCGGCCGTCCCTCCACAGGCGCTCGTGTCCAAAATGAAGGCGAGAGACGCGAGTGGCCTGGTTCCCTTGGGTGTTGCCAAGAAGGCTGCGGGCTGACCGTTGCCTGAGCACTCCCTAAAGCCTCTTGTGATGAGAGCAGACCTCGCCTGCCGCACGACCGGCTCTGGGAGTCGTTGGGCCGCTATTTGTGAATAGTCTGGTCCTCCTCTGCCACCCGGACAAGCGCGATGGCTCTGCCGCCCTGCGGTGCTCGTCACCCAGGTTTGGGGAACACGATACTCGTAACAAAAATAAAAGGCGGCTCGGGACCTGCAGGCGAAAGGGGTCCCGTGGTGCTAAGCACGTCGACTTCGGGTCTCGGTGCAAGCCGGAGAGCTCACGGAAGTCTAAAGTTTTCGGCACGTGGTCGAATCTTTTCAAAGGCTTACCCGGCTCTTTCCGTCCATTCTGAGAGTAAGTCAGAGGCCGGTGCGGAGGTCTCTTGACAATCGGAGGGGGTGGTGGCCCTCCGCAGGCGCTCGTGTCGAAAATGAAGGCGAGAGACGCGAGTGGCCTGGTTCCCCTGGGTGTTGCCAGGAAGGCTGCGGGCTGACCCTTGCCTGAGCACTCCCTAAAGCCTCTTGTGATGAGAGCAGACCTCGCGCGCCGCACGACCGGCTCTGGGAGTCGTTGGGCCGCTATCTGTGAATAGTCTGGTCCTCCTCTGCCACCCGGCCAAGTGCGATGGCTCTGCCGCCCTGCGGTGCTCGTCACGCAGGTATGGGGCACACGATGCTCGTAACAGCAAATAAAGGCGGCTCGGGACCTGCAGGCGAAAGGGGTCCCGTGGTGCTTAGCACGTCGACTTCGGGTCTCGGTGCAAGCCGGAGAGCTCACGGAAGTCTAAAGTTTTCGGCACGTGGTCGAATCTTTTGAAAGGCTTACCCGGCTCTTTCCGTCCATTCTGAGAGTCAGTCAGAGGCCGGTGCGGCGGTCTATTGACGACCGGAGGCTCCCATGGGTGTTGCGATGAGGGTGGAGGGCACAGAACCTTGCCTTAGCACTCCCTAATAAAGCCTCTTGTGAAGAGAGCAGACCTCGCGCGCCGCACGACCGGCTCTGGGAGTCGTTGGGCCGCTATCTGTGAATAGTCTGGTCCTCCTCTGCCACCCGGCCAAGTGCGATGGCTCTGCCGCCCTGCGGTGCTCGTCACGCAGGTATGGGGCACACGATGCTCGTAACAGCAAATAAAGGCGGCTCGGGACCTGCAGGCGAAAGGGGTCCCGTGGTGCTTAGCACGTCGACTTCGGGTCTCGGTGCAAGCCGGAGAGCTCACGGAAGTCTAAAGTTTTCGGCACGTGGTCGAATCTTTTGAAAGGCTTACCCGGCTCTTTCCGTCCATTCTGAGAGTCAGTCAGAGGCCGGTGCGGCGGTCTATTGACGACCGGAGGCTCCCATGGGTGTTGCGATGAGGGTGGAGGGCACAGAACCTTGCCTTAGCACTCCCTAATAAAGCCTCTTGTGAAGAGAGCAGACCTCGCGCGCCGCACGACCGGCTCTGGGAGTCGTTGGGCCGCTATCTGTGAATAGTCTGGTCCTCCTCTGCCACCGCGCCAAGTGCGATGGCTCTGCCGCCCTGCGGTGCTCGTCACGCAGGTATGGGGCACACGATGCTCGTAACAGCAAATAAAGGCGGCTCGGGACCTGCAGGCGAAAGGGGTCCCGTGGTGCTTCGCACGTCGACTTCGGGTCTCGGTGCAAGCCGGAGAGCTCACGGAAGTCTAAAGTTTTCGGCACGTGGTCGAATCTTTTGAAAGGCTTACCCGGCTCTTTCCGTCCATTCTGAGAGTCAGTCAGAGGCCGGTGCGGCGGTCTATTGACGACCGGAGGCTCCCATGGGTGTTGCGATGAGGGTG
>NW_027311564.1:2500-5000 GCF_047496795.1 Chiloscyllium punctatum | reverse complement strand
CTCGAGCAAGTGAAAAAAAAAGTAACAGGAGCGAAAGCATCTCTGTCGGCTTGGGGGTACGCCCGTTTCCGTTTCAACTTGTCTCGCGAGGGTGGTTTCGGGGCCAGCAGGAGAGCTCGTCGGGGTAGCAGGCCCTGCAGCCGTGGTCACCGCCAAACCCCCACAACTCGAGCAAGTGAAAAAAAAAGTAACAAATAAGAAAGGATCGTCGGCTTGGGGGTACGCCCGTTTCCGTTTCAACTTGTCTCGCGAGGGTGGTTTCGGGGCCAGCAGGAGAGCTCGTCGGGGTAGCAGGCCCTGCAGCCGTGGTCACCGCCAAACCCCCACAACTCGAGCAAGTGAAAAAAAAAGTAACAAATAAGAAAGGATCGTCGGCTTGGGGGTACGCCCGTTTCCGTTTCAACTTGTCTCGCGAGGGTGGTTTCGGGGCCAGCAGGAGAGCTCGTCGGGGTAGCAGGCCCTGCAGCCGTGGTCACCGCCAAACCCCCACAACTCGAGCAAGTGAAAAAAAAAAGTAACAAATAAGAAAGGATCGTCGGCTTGGGGGTACGCCCGTTTCCGTTTCAACTTGTCTCGCGAGGGTGGTTTCGGGGCCAGCAGGAGAGCTCGTCGGGGTAGCAGGCCCTGCAGCCGTGGTCACCGCCAAACCCCCACAACTCGAGCAAGTGAAAAAAAAAAGTAACAAATAAGAAAGGATCTCTGTCGGCTTGGGGGTACGCCCGTTTCCGTTTCAACTTGTCTCGCGAGGGTGGTTTCGGGGCCAGCAGGAGAGCTCGTCGGGGTAGCAGGCCCTGCAGCCGTGGTCACCGCCAAATCGCCACAACTCGAGCAAGTGAAAAAAAAAGTAACAAATAAGAAAGGATCGTCGGCTTGGGGGTACGCCCGTTTCCGTTTCAACTTGTCTCGCGAGGGTGGTTTCGGGGCCAGCAGGAGAGCTCGTCGGGGTAGCAGGCCCTGCAGCCGTGGTCACCGCCAAACCCCCCACAACTGTTGGGCGCCTACCTGCGCGGGGCAGGAGGACACTTTCCGATTTCAAATCTCCGTTTGCCGAGTCCACCCCGAACGCACGCGGGCGGGCGGGTTCGCATCACCCTTCGTCACAAGGGGCGAAGCCCGTTCCACCGTCTCGTCAGTAGTGCCGACCGGTCTGTGATCGACGAGGGGAGCCACACCAGGTCCGGCCCTGCTGCTTGGCGGCACCGCGTCGTCGGGAGCTCGCGACAGACGGAGGGTTTCGGTGTACTCTCCAGCCACGGGAAACGAAGCCGGTGATGCAGGCGCCGGTCTTTCGCTCCCAAATCGGCTGGGTTTACATCGTTGCTATCTAGTCACGCTCCCTTCAAACCCGACGGGGTACCTATTCCCCTCACCCGTCTGTGCGTATACAGCCTCTTTGCACTTGCGGGATGGGGGTGGTGGTTTAAAGACTCTCGAGTTGCCGCCCGTCGGTCTCCGAGCTCCGTGCAGTAGTGATCCCCAGCGAACTGCCAGCAGGGCGAACGAGCGATCCCGCTCTCGGTCGGGGCGCCTGGCGTCGATCGGTGGTCGGTGGCTTGCGGGCAAGCTGCGCTGTGAGTGTGGGAACGAGTATGACGAGCCGTTGCCGCGACTCCCAGTCCACCTCGGCGGTGGCTGGGCCGGGCGGGCGTCTGCTCGGGCGAGTGCCGCCCCCGCCTCCTCGCAGGAAGTCCGCTCGCCGACACGCCGCCACGTGCACGCGTCAGTGACGCTGCCGAACCGATGGCCGGTGCCCGTTCCCGCCTCTGCTTTTCCTAGGGCAAAGCTGCTGCACGCCTCGTGATACTAGGCGGGCGACATGGTGGCGGTGATCCTGCCTCCGTCGCTGCGGTGCGTTGGGGCACGCATCGCCTCTTGGGCGCCCTGTCCTCCTCCCCCCAATAGACGTATGTTTCTGCGGGCCGCACCAGGATGGTGCTCCCCATCGCTTCACGCCACCCTGCTCCGCCCGCACGCCGGCGTGCAGGTGGCTGTAGCTCAAGGTGGGGAGCGTATGTGCGGTCCGGGTCGCTTTCCTCTGGCGAGGGAGAGACCTAAAACAAACTCAGACAACTCTTGACGGTGGATCACTCGGCTCGTGCGTCGATGACGAACGCAGCTAGCTGCGAGAATTAATGTGAATTGCAGGACACATTGATCATCGACACTTTGAACGCACTTTGCGGCCCCGGGTTCTTCCCGGGGCCACGCCTGTCTGAGGGTCGTTTGGCAATCAATCGCACTCGCCTTGGCTGGCGAGAGCGCGGCTGGGGTGTCGCAGAGGACCCGTCCTCTTTGTCCCCCTAAGTTCAGACTCCGGAGCCCTCCGGCGTCGGAGCGCTTGGCCTTTCCCCCCCACCCTGCACATTCCGTTCGTCAGGCTCGACGCCATCCCCCCGCCGGGGAGCGCGGCCTGGCGTCCGTCTGTGTCGTGGCAGTGGGGCCAGCACGGCTGTCACCGGTCCCAGAATGGCTGTCGGTGGTTCACACTGTGTGTGTGTGC
>NW_027311563.1:0-24298 GCF_047496795.1 Chiloscyllium punctatum | reverse complement strand
AATTACAGGGCCGCAATCTGACAGGAACCAGTTACCCAGAGGCCCCTAAAACCCAGGGTCCTCCAGAGGAGATGAAACCTTGGGGTAAATAAACACACAACTCACGTGGGCCCGCACGGGGTGCAGCCTGTCGACCAGGCCTCAGGCCTCAGACCCATGTTCCCCCTCTGGATGTCGTTCTTTCCTGGCCTTGAACATTTTGGATCTTCATGTTGCAGATTTCCAAACAAAGGTTCCTCGGGATAAAAGAGAGAAAAGATCACGTGAAAGGGGGAGCGAGAGCATTTTGAAGGCAAGCTTAAAATCCCAGGTTTAAAATCACCCCTGCCAATCCCCAATGTATCAAAATATCTAACACAGTCAACAGTGGAACATGGTGTGGGAGCAGATCTTCCCAGGGATTGGAGGGGGATAGTGAGGGAATAGCATCAGATTCTTACACTCTGCAGTGACCTGGGATCAATTGCCTTTTACTGAAAACAGTTTCCAACTTGTATGTGCCTGTAGATCCCTCCAGTCTGAAACCCCCATTATCCTCTATCCTGTCTCCTCTCTCTCAGCCAATGGTGTATTCATTCTGTTACTGACCCTTCAGTCCCTTCAGACACAGCAAGATCCCACAAGTAGCAGTGGGACCACAGACAGGTTGTGTATTTCACTGATGCTGGTTAAGGGTTCAATTCTGGCTTCAGGATGACAAAGATCCTGCTGTTTGACAAATTCAAACCAGTTCCCACATTGTTTCTTCTCTAGGCACTCGCTTGCACTTGCTCTCTCTCTCTCTCCACCCTCCCCTTCTCCATCTCTAACCTTTTTCCCTTTCTCTGATTTAATCTTGTACATGGTAATCTTTATCTTACCTTTTAAAAGTTTGCAACATTTATATTTGACAATATTCCCTTTGATAAACAGTTTCCCAGCAGTCTCTGTGCCAGCAATGCTGTGGGCCATTGACGCACAGGGAGATCCCACAGGGTACTCCCTTCCTGCTCCAGAATGTGCTCCAATCCCACTTTCTGTCCAACAAGAGACTGTGGATATCTTTGAGACTCCTGTTTGTTTTTTTTAAAATCAGCCCCTCCATCCCAGGATTTAATTTTGTGGATGGTACTTTCTAGAAGGAAGTGATTGGAGCTGGGCGATGATGGAATATTGGAGAGCCCCGTTCTCTCCCCCCTCTCCAAGATCCTGTCTCCCCTTCCCAGCCCAGCTACAAAGACACATCTTATCCCTCTATCACTCCCTCCTTCCCACAAACACTCTCTCTGTGCATCTTGTGTTCTTTTACCCCTTTTTCTCAAAACATTCACGTTGTGCTGCAAAATACCCACGAGTCACATTGCTGTGTGTGGGATGGTTTTATTTGTTTAAAATATTAACAAAAGAAGCTGGAGAGGGTGTGAGAGAGGGGACAGAGAGAGAGAGAGAGAGAGAGAGATAGAGAGAGATCCCCTCCCAGATACTCAGGGATTGGGCCAACCTGGGTCTTATTTATGGGATTATCACATTTGGTCACCCTTCTTGCAATGTAGGCCACTCTGCAGGTGGTTTGAGACACAGCAAGATCCCACAAGTAGTATTACTCTGATGTTACAACAAGTCTTTGGATAGAGTTTCTCATTCAAAATTTTACTTTCCTCTTTGGGGGAGTCCTGTCTGTCAGACACTCACTGGGGATTGATGTGTTGGTGTCAAATCCCAGGGTTTAAAAATGTGTTGCTGGAAAAGCGCAGCAGGTCAGGCAGTATCAAAGGAGAAGGAGAATCGGCGTTTCGGGCATAAGCCCTTCTTCAGGAATGATAAGGGTGTGCCAAGTGGGCTAAGATAAAAGGTAGGAAGGAGGGATTGGGGGAGGGGCGTTGGGAATGCGATAGGTGGAAGGAGGTTACGGTGAGGGTGATAGGCCGGAGAAGGGGTGGGAGTGGAGAGGTCAGGAAGAAGATTGTAGTTTAGGAAGGTGATGCTGAGTTCGAGGGTTGGGACTGAGACAAGGTGGGGGGGGAGGGTAAATGAAGAAGCTGGAGAAATCTGTATTCATCCCTTGTGGTTGGAGGGTTCCTAGGCGGAAGATGAGGCGCTCTTCCTCCAGGCGTCGTGTTACCATGGTCTGGCGATGGAGGAGGCCCCGTTACTTTAACCCCAGACTCAGTCTCCAGGATATGAATGGGACAAGACAGGTTTGATCAAAGATCAACGATTCCCACTGGGTGGAGATTCCAGAATGAGGGAGAACATGTCACATCCAACAGCTGGAATAGATAGAGAGGAAAGCTGCTTGCTGCTTCTGGGGCGAGGATTAGGATCATCTTCGAAAACCCGAACAATACTCTGAAACACTTTCAGGACTAAAATGAAGGAACACAGCCTTCCATTTCACACCAGGATGTTGTACAGACTTTTCTTACTCACTCACTGAACCTGTCCAACCCCCTTTCCCAGCCTCTCTCTGTCCTCTTGGTATTTTCCTATCCCACATCACTTGGTGTTATCAGCAAATGGAACCGAGGGTCCCATCATCTCAGTCATTCATACAGATTATGCCCAGTGTTCAGTGGGGAACAGAGAATGATCCACTCCCATCTGCTGCTGTACAGCTCATGTCTGTCTTCGAGTCAGCTCTGAAACATCTCGAGGACACTCCCATCCTGTCTCTGGGGGGTCTCTGGATTCCTTGGGACCAGCTGAGTTAGTTTTCGAGTTAACATCATCAGACTAGTCACCTATACAAAGCATTGGTCAGATCACATTTGGAATATTGTGTTCAGTTCTGGGCAACTCAGTGAAGGAAGGGTGTTAAAGCCCTGGACAGAGTTCAAAAGGACATTTACAAGACTGACATTAGGAATGAAGGATTTTAGATACAAGGAAAGATTAAAGAGATTGGGTTTGTTCTCCTTGGAGCAGAGAGATTAAGAGGTGACCTTATGGAGGAGTTCAAAATGTGAAACAATTTTGAAAGGGGAAAGAATGATATTCTATTTCCACTAACTAGTATGTAAGACACGGGGGATCCAACAAAGGGACCCTGGAGTTGCAGGTTCATAGTTCCTTCAAAGGTACGCAGGATAGTCTTTGTCTTAAAATGACACAGTTACTCTGTTTCCTGGTTTGCAACTGATTTCACAACTTCTTATATTCGACTTTCAATGCTCCCTCTGTCCCCTCATCTTATATTGGCTGGTATCCCTTTTAGACTGTCCTTCAGCGCCTCAGTGCCATCCCAGCCTCTGGAACCAGGGAGGCAGTGTACTACCTGGTGTCACATCCCCACCCTCACATCTGCCTAGTTCCCTTACAATGCAATACGCCAATCAGTGTCAATCTCCCTCTTCAGTCATTTTCTGCATGAATTAAAGTGGTTTAGATTAGCGGAAGGTTCCTTTAGACTGAGGAAATAACTAATCTAACTCCTTTATTTAAAAAGGGAGGGAGGCAGAAAGCAGGAAATGACAGGACCAGTTCAATTAACTTCTGACCAAGTCATCATGTGAAACGTTTTCATCTTTCTGTGGTTCCTAACAGTTACACATGTCCTGTATTATAATATTGCAGTAATTCATGTTGGTATTTCAGGGGGAGGGTGTGCTGCCTTGTTACTGGATGGTGAAAGAAGAATAAAGGACCCAGTCGGACATTTCTCTATAAAACATATCAGTTTCATTCATTCAGACAGTGGCTGCCATTCCTCCTCCTGGCCGCGAGAGGGAGCCACTCCAGTCTTCCAGGATCTCACCCATGGCGACTGATGATGGAAATCTATCAGACAGGGCCCCCTCCAATTTCTCCTCTAGCCTCTTGCAGGAAGGTGTCTCAAACATTTGAGGAACAGCTCAATCTAGCCATCTCCCCCCCATCACTATCCAGTAAATCAATGAGTGTCTTTCTCCACTAAGTAGAATGCTGCCTACCTACTGCTGGCTACGCCCGATGGGGGTGAAGAAGGTGTTAGTTGAACATTAATCTTCAGAGGATCTCAGTTTGGGGTGGGCAGGAAGAGTGTCCACAGACCCTCCCACAATGCAATGCATCTTGTGGAGGTGGGAACATGTCAGAGACTTTACCTGCTACTCTCCTGCCTGATCATTCTTCAGTGTCCCCCAGTCTCTGTCCCCCCCCCCCCCAATCCCCAAATCCAAACCAATTCCACACTGAGTTTTCAGAGAGGTTTCAGAATTTGCCTTCATTGATGTTGAGGTGACGATATTAGGTGCAGTTGATGGCAATCCGGAGAGTGGCTGGAGATTGATACATATCCGATGTGATATATCATTCTTCCCTTTGTACATTGTTCATGTTCCTGTTGGAAACTGGTCACTGATACCCCAGATTGGTTGCTGGGATGCAGATGCCCCTTGGCCTGCTTTGATCGCTCCCCTACCATTTGGCATCCTTTAAGAAACAGAGAAATTTATGATGATAAAAAGAAAATGTGATGTTGAACAAAATTTTGGCTGCCTAAAACCCATCATGTTCTCAGTTATTTTACTGCAGCATTATGGGAACTTAAAAGTACAGAGGAGGACCCTGAGCCTTTTGTACTTTGAAACAGCAGACATGTTGGGTCCCCCATCTCCAAGTGAAACCTGCAAGTTCCTTATCCTGAACAAGTTCTCCAACTCTCTTCCATTTATTCCTGGAACTAGGTTCCACTACCTTTTTCTGTCAAATATTCCTAGATGCTGAGAACTCAAAATAAGTAAACAGTTCTCCTCATCTGCCGTATTAGTGATATCGCAATGAGATTGAATCTCTGGTTATACACTATTGAGATTCCTTCACATTGGGAATAACCTCCATTGTGTAGAGTGGCACTATCACTGTGTTAAATAGACTCCGAACAGACCCAGGAACACAAGAGTGGGCTATGGGCCAGCAACAGCAGCAGAGTTGTATTCCAACACAATCTGTCACCTCATGGTCTGGCATATCCCCCCACTCAAGCATTTCATTCATGAAGTTGCCAACAAGATAAATTTTGTGGGACTGTAGGAACCCGAACATGTCTGCTGTCTATTGTAGAGAATTAGCAGTACCTGTCTATATTTGAGAGAACAGCAGTCCCTGTCTATAATACAGGGAACAGCAGTCCCTGAGTATAATACAGGGAACAGCAGTCCCTGTCTATAATACAGGGAACAGCAGTCCCTGAGTATAATACAGGGAACAGCAGTCCCTGTCTATAATACAGGGAACAGCAGTCCCTGTGTATGATACAGGGAACAGCAGTCCCTGCCTATAATACAGGGAACAGCAGTCCCTGTCTATAATACAGGGAACAGCAGTCCCTGTCTATAATACAGGGAACAGCAGACCCCGTCTATAATACAGGGAACAGCAGTCCCCGTGTATAATACAGGGAACAGCAGTCCCCGTCTATAATACAGGGAACAGCAATCCCCGTCTATAATACAGGGAACAGCAGTCCCCGTCTATAACACAGGGAACAGCAGTCCCTGTCTATAATACAGGGAACAGCAGTCCCTGTCTATAATACAGGGAACAGCAGACCCTGTCTATAATACAGGGAACAGCAGTCCCTGTCTATAATACAGGGAACAGCAGTCCCTGTCTATAATACAGGGAACAGCAGTCCCTGTCTATAATACAGGGAACAGCAGTCCCTGTGCATAATACAGGGAACAGCAGTCCCTGTCTATAATAGAGGGAACAGCAGTCCCTGTCTATAATACAGGGAACAGCAGTCCCTGTCTATAATAGAAGGAATAGCATTCCCTGTCGATAATACAGGGAATAGCAGTCCCTGTCTATAATACAGAGAACAGCAGTCCCTGTCTATAATACAGGGAACAGCAGTCCCTGTGTATAATACAGGGAATAGCAGTCCCTGTGTATAATACAGGGAATAGCAGTCCCTGTCTATAATACAGGGAATAGCAGTCCCTGTCTATAATACAGGAAATAGCAGTCCCTGTCTATAATAAAGGGAACAGCAGTCCCTGTCTATAATAGAGGGAACAGCAGTCCCTGTCTGTATACAGGGAACAGCAGTCCCTGTTGGTGATACAGGGAACAGCAGTCCCTGTCTATAATACAGGGAACAGCAGTCCCTGTCTATAATACAGGGAACAGCAGTCCCTGTCTATAATACAGGGAACAGCAGTCCCTGTCTATAATACAGGGAACAGCAGTCCCTGTCTATAATACAGGGAACAGCAGACCCTGTCTATAATACAGGGAACAGCAGACCCTGTCTATAATACAGGGAACAGCAGTCCCTGTCTATAATACAGGGAACAGCAGTCCCTGTTGGTGATACAGGGAACAGCAGTCCCTGTCTATAATACAGGGAACAGCAGTCCCTGTCTATAATAGAGGGAACAGCAGTCCCTGTCTGTATACAGGGAACAGCAGTCCCTGTCTATAATACAGGGAACAGCAGTCCCTGTTGGTGATACAGGGAACAGCAGTCCCTGTCTATAATACAGGGAACAGCAGTCCCTGTTGGTGATACAGGGAACAGCAGTCCCTGTCTATAATACAGGGAACAGCAGTCCCTGTCTATAATACAGGAACAGCAGTCCCTGTCTATAATACAGGGAACAGCAGTCCCTGTCTATAATACAGGGAACAGCAGTCCCTGTTGGTGATACAGGGAACAGCAGCCCCTGTCTGTGAGACAGGGAATGAGGAGCCCCTGCCTGTGAGAGAGGGAACGAGGAGTCCCTGCGTATCTAGTAGCAAACAACGGTCCCTGTTTGTATAATGGAGAACAGCTGCCTGAGTGTAGATTTTAGAAAACAGCCATCCTTATTTTTATTGCAATTGTACCAGCCTCCACCACATCCTCTGGCAGCTCATTCCATAAACGTACCACCCTCTGTGTGAAAACATTGCCCCTTAGGTCCCTCTTATATCTTTCCCCTCTCATCCTAAACCGATGCCCTCCAGTTCTAAACTCCCCACCTCATGGAAAAGACTTTGTCTATTTACTCTATCCATTTCTGGACTTCCCCACCCCAGGGAAAAGACTTTGTCTATTTACCCTATCCATGCCCCTCATAATTTTGTAAACCTCTATAAAGTCACCCCTCAGCCTCTGATGCTCCAGGGAAAACAGCCCTAGCCTATTCAACCTCTGCCTGTAGCGCAAATCCTCCAACCCTGGCAATATCCTTGTAAATCTTTTCCGAACTTTTCAAGTTTCACAACATCTTTCTGAGACCAGAATTGCACTCAATATTCCAACAGTGTCCTGTACAGCCGCAACATGACCTCCCAACTCCTGTACTCAATACTCTGACCAATAAAGGAAAGCATACCAAACACCTTCTTCACTATTCTACCTACCTGTGACTCCACTTTCAAGGAGCTATGATTCTGCACTCCAAGGTCTCTTTATTCAGCAACACTCCCCAGGACCTTATCATTAAGTGTATAAGTCCTGCTAAGATTTGCTTTCCCAAAATGAAGCACCTCACATTTATCTAAATTAAACTCCATCTGCCACGTCTAAGCCCATTAGCCCATCTGATCAAGATCCTGTTGTAATCTCAGGTAAGCTTCTTCGCTGTCCATTACACTTCCAACTTTGGTGTCAGCTGCAAACTTACTAACTACACCTCTTATGCTCACATCCAAATCATTTATATAAATGATGAAAAGTAGTGTACCCAGCACTGATTCTTGTGGCTCTCCACTGGTCACAGGCCTCCAGTCTGAAAAACACCCCTCCATCATCACCCTATGACTTCTACCTTTGACCCAGTTCTGTATCCAAATGGCTACTTCTCCCTGTATTCCATGAGATCTAACCTTGCTAATCAGTCTCCCATGGGGAACCTTGTCGAATGTCTCACTGAAGTCCATGTAGATCACATCTACCACTCTGCCCTCATCAATCCTCTTTGTTACTTCTTCAAAAAACTAAATCAGTTTTGTGAGACATGATTCCCCACGCACAAAACCATGTTGCCTATCCCGAATCAGTCCCTGCCTTTCCAAATACATGTACATCCTGTCCCTCAGGATTCCCTCCAACAATTTGCACACCGTTGAGGTCAGGCTGACCGGTCTATAGTTCCCTGGCTTGTCCTTACCACCCTTCTTAAACAGTGGCACCACGTTTGCCAACCTCCAGTCTTCCGGCACCTCACCTGTGACTATCGATGATACAAATTTCTCAGCAAGAGGTCCAGCAATCACTTCTCTAGCTTCCTACAGAGTTCTCACGTACACCTGATCAGGTCCTGGGGATTTATCCACCTTTAACCGTTTCAAGGCATCCAGCACTTCCTCCTCTGTAATCTGGACATTTTGCAAGATGTCACCATCTATTTCCCAACATTCTATATGTTCCATATCATTTTCCACAGTAGATACTGATGCAAAATACTCATTTAGCATCTCCCCCATTTTCTGTTGCTCCACATAAAGGCCGCCTTGCTGAACTTTGAGGGGCACTATTCTCTCCCTAGTTACCCTTTTGTCCTTAATGTATTTAATAAAACCCTTTGGATTCTTCTTCATTCTATTTGCCAAAGCTATCTAATGTCCCCATTTTGCCCTCCTGATTTCCCTCTTAAGTATACTCCTACTTCCTCTATTCTCGAAGGATTTACTCGATCTATCCTGTCTATTCCTGACATATGCTTCCTTTTTTTTCTTTACCAAACCCTCAATTTCTTTAGTCATCCAGCATTCCCTATTCCTACCAGCCTTCCCTTTCACCCTGACAGGAATATACTTTCTCTGGATTCTTGTTATCTAATTTCTGAAGGCTTCCCATTTTCCAGCCATTCCTTTACCTGCGAACATCTGCCTCCAATCAGCTTTCGAAAGTTCCTGCCTAATACCGTCAAAATTGGCCTTTCTACAATTTCGAACTTCAACTTTTAGATCTGGTTTATCCTTTTCTCATTACTATTTTAAATCTAATAGAATTATGGTCGCTGGCCCCAAAGTGCTCCCCCACAGACTCCTCAGTCACCTGCCCTGCCTTATTTCCCAAGAGTAGGTCAAGTTTTGCATCTTCCCTAGTTGGTACACCTACATACTGAATCAGAAAATTGTCTTGTACGCACTTAACAGATTTCTCTCCATCTAAACCTTTAACACTATGGCAGTCCCAGTCTATATTTGGAAAGTTAAAATCCCCTACCATAACTACCCTATTATTCTTACAGATAGCTGAGATCTCCTAACAAATTTGTTTCTCAATTTCCCTCTGACTCTTGGGGGATCGATAATCCAATCCCAATAATGTGATCATCCCTTTCTTATTTCTCAGTTCCACCGAAATAACTTCCCTGGATGTAGTTCTGGGAATATCCTCACTTTGCACAGCTGTCATGCTATCCCTTATCAAAAATGCCACTTCCCCTCCTCTCTTGCCTCCCTTTGTATCCTTCCTAAAGCATTTGTATCCTGGAACATTAAGCTGCCAGTCCTGCCCATCCCTGAGCCATGTTTCCGTAATTGCTATGATATCCCAGTCCCATGTTCCTAACCATGTCCTGAGTTCATCTGCCTTCCCTGTTAGGCCCCTTGCATTGAAATAAATGCAGTTTCATTTATTAGTCCTACCTTGTCCCTGCCTGCCCTGACTGTTTGATTGACTTATGTTCTCAGCTGTACCCGTCTCAGATTGATCTCTTTCCTCACTATCTCCCTGGGTCCCACCCCCCCACCTTACTAGTTTAAATCCTCCCGAGCAGCTCTAGCAAATTTCCCTGCCAGTATATTAGTCGCCTTCCAATTTAGGTGCAATCCGTCCATCTTGTACAGGTCACTTCTACCCCAAAAGAGATTCCAATGATCCAAAAATGTGAATCCTTCTCCCATACACCAGCTCCTCAGCCATGAATTCATCTGCTCTATCCTCCTATTCCTGCCCTCACTAGCTCGTAGCACCGGGAATAATCCGGATATTACTACCCTTGAGGACCTCCTTTTTAAATTTCTGCCTAACTCTCTGTAATCTCCCTTCAGAATCTCAACCTTTTCCCTTCCTATATCATTGGTTCCAATGTGAACAATGACCTCCTGCTGGCCCCTCTCCCACTTGAGAACATTCTGCACCCTCTCTGAGACATCCTTGATCCTGGCACCAGGGAAACAACACACTATTCTACTTTTTCTCTGCTGGCCACAGAAACCTGTCTGTACCTCTGACTACAGAATCCCCTAACACAATTGATCTCTTGGAAGCCAACGTACCCCTCGTTGCATTAGAGCCAGTCTCAATACCAGAAACTTGGCTGTTCATGCTACATTCCCCTGAGAATCCATCACCCCCTACATTTTCCAAAACAGCATACTTCTTTGAAATGGGTTTATCCACAAAAGACTCCTGCACTAGCTGCCTACCTCTCCTACCCTTCCTGGAGTTAACCCATCTATGTGACTGTATCTGAGACTTTCCCCCTTCCTATATCTGTCATCCATCACATACTGTTGCTGTTGCAAATTCCTCATTGCTTCTATCTGTCTCTCCAACCGATCCACTCAATCTGATAAGATTCGCATCCACCAGCATTTATGGCAGATATAATCCGCAGTAACCTTTAAAATCTCTTTAAACTCCCACATCTGACATGAAGTACATATCACTGCAAAGGCCATTTTTGCTCCTTCACAATCTACAGACCCTGAAAATACACCGTCTTATTCCTCTACAAACACTGCCCCAGGTTAAATTAATAGTTATGGCTTATATTTTAAATTTAATCAAGAGACTTATCTCCAAAAACATATAATCAAGAAAGAATCCACTATACTCACTACTGCAGCCTCTCTCTTGGACAGACTTAAAACAATTAACTTATCTGTGTCTATGCTGTGAACTTCACCCAACAGTTCCTCCAAGATTAGTTGTGAATTTCACTGTTTGTTAATTTTCCCAGATGCACTCCGATGTCCAGCGATACATGAATTCAAACAGCAAAGGCAGTAAGTGTGCAGATTCTCGTTCTCTCTCTCTTCAGGGTTCATTCCAGAGTATTTTGCATTAAGACTCTTAATCTGCGACTTTGGAACTGCCTCTCTTATTCCTTTTAGAATCAGGTCTTTCAATTTTCTCATTTCTTCTCTATGATCCGGGTTTTTGATTTTCCCACTGGGGGTCTCTGAGGGGAAACTTTGTCTCTCCCTGTCCAGCATCCCCATCCCCAATGGCATGTTCCCTGTCCCATATTTTAATGGATGCTCCTCGAATAAGTCCCCTTTCTTCCCCAGTAAATAGTATATTCAAAATAGACATTAACTCTGTCCATGTATACAGACTGGGCCCCAAGAATTGATCAATTTGTTCAGACAACCCTACCGGATCCTCAACCAGGACCTTCATCTCCTTTTTAAATGTTCTGACCTCCCCACTGGTGAAGGGGGCACTTACAAACCCAATCTCTTTGTCCCCTACTGGTACCTCCTGAAGGGGATAACTCTTTACGTTCTTCCCCTTTTTTTGTTTTCCTCCCCTCGGCTTTGGTTTAGATCCTCCGGAGGCCTCCTCAACATCTACTTTATCTTCCTTTTCTTTCGTTGACGATTGAGGGTCTGGGACAAAAACATCCCCGTCCACCACCCCTTCTTCCTCCTCTTGTGGGTCATCCGTTCCCTGTCCCCATCTATCTCCTCCTCCTCCACTTCCACCTAATTTGATTTTATGGTACAGGGGGGAGCGGGGGGAAGCAGCCAAGAGGATCCCAGAGACTGGGTGGGGCAGAGGGGGAATCCTTTGTTTTTACTACCATCATTCCCAAACTGCCCTTCCAACAAGACGCATAGTCTGCCTCCTCTTGACTAAAAGGTTGTTTTTCATTCACATACAGATCTAAATACTGACAGACCCAATCCTCGTCCGAACTGTACTTTGGCCAGAAGACAGCCGGACGAAGGATTGGTTCTTTGGTCCATACTAAACAACAATATTTCATCATTTTCTTTTTATCTTTTTCCCTTGTACAAGTCTTACTTGTCCATTTCCTTAACATCCTCCCCAACGGACTTTCTGGAGGAATGTTAGCAGGGACTTTTTCTTCCTTTACTTCGTCGCAGTTTGACTTACTCTGCCTACCCTCCATTTCTCAGGGCCCTCGCCAGTCCCTCAGCGATTAAATACCCCTTTTCCCAGCCACCAAGGCAATACTTAAAAGTCAGTTTTCTTACCTTGGTCTGTGCACAGAGTTGCCTGGCCCCTTTTTTCTGTATTTTCTATCGACCTCCTTTCACTGTCTGATTCAGATGTCTCTCTTGTGGGATTCGTACCAGTCGCCCAAGGGAGCGTACCAAACTGGGACACGAGTCCGCTCCTCAATTGGGAACGGGACATGTCTTCCCAGTGTCCAGGGCCAGCCACTACCCCCGGCGATGGAAGAATATCCCGGACAGGCCCCCAATTGTGGGAAATAGAACCCACTCACTTCAATAATTTCAGTCTGAGACAAGATCTGAAGCAGCAGTATCGTTTATTATAGCGTGGCACCTATAAGATAGGCACACCGAGCTTAACGAGTACACAACTTATATACAATTCAATTCTCTTTCCCTCCTCCCACTATTCTAAACCTGGCGCCCATTACTGTTGTTTATCTCTTGCCTTATCCAGCCTCGTACATAACAAAGTATAAGTCTTGTTTGGCCATTTCACCACATCCTGCTGTGGTCCATCGTTAGTGTATCCTCTTCCACTACCATCTCCTTCCTTACATTGTTAAAGTAACATTTCCTCCCATTCTTTATCCACACTGAACCTTATGACCTCTTGATTGTGGTTTTATTATGTTTTTGCAGAAGTGGGAAACAGATGTTTATAACTGTTTGTCCAATATTAACCTACACCCCCCTCACCTTCCTCTTTCATGATACAACCTTGTGATTTTTTACAGATAACAACATTTATAATGACTCCTCACACTCTGATCCACCAGACACCACATGAAATGGTGTCAGACCCAAACAGGTGAATGGTCACATTGACGGGACTGAGTCCCAATGGAACAGGGATCACCATAAGATGGAACATCATGATGAAGGGATTCCCTCCCAAAGTCTGCTCCACCTTTCAGTCAGACCATGTCTGATCTGATCATTCTCAACACAACTTTCCTTCCCCGATCCCCCATAAGACCCTGTTTCTCCAGGGACCCACCTCCTGGGGGCGGGGCCCAAGCGGGGCCGTGATCCCTATTGGTCGGCACCATTGGATCGACAGTGCCCTTACCCAATCGGAGCGGGGGCTGAGCTGTGTCCCGCCCTGAGGTGTCCCGAGGCGCCGCCGTTGAACCGACACTGCGCGAGGGAAGGGAGGGGCGGGTCTTGCGCATGCGTACCATTTCAAACCGGGAGGGGCGGGAAGGCGGTTGGTCCGTCTTCTCTTCTCCGGGGGTTTCGGCTGCGCTGGACTCAGGAGGTTGGGTTTAAACCAACATCTTCCCCCCCCGACGGCGTGAAGATCAACAAACTGTTAATGTTGAGTTATAGAGTCTGGGGGAGGTAACACCAAACAGCTGGAAACACACAGCAGCATCCTCCGAGGAGCAGGGAAATCCTGAGGGAGGCCTTTTGCCCGAAATGTTCCTTTCCGTGATCCGCGGATGGTGCCTGAGCTGCTGGGCGTTTCCAGCGCCATCCTGATCCTTCCTCACACCTGCCTTTGGCCCCACCCCTCTCTGCTGTCCGCACTCCCGATTGGCCGACACCACGGCGATCGACAGTCTAATTGACCAATCGGAGCCGGGGGGAGTGATAACTCCGCCCTGAAGAGTCGTGCGCAGGCTCAAGGCACCTCCGTTGAACTGAGTCTGCGCGGAGGTGAACTGCACATGCGCAGTTTAAACCCGGAAGTGGCGGTGTCTTTTCCTCTGTGTGGATTAACCCACAATGGACAGTGAGACTGCAGAGGTTCAAGAAGCTCATCCACACCTTTTGAATTTGGCAACTAGGAATGAGCAATAAATGCTGGCCCAGCCAGCGATGCCCGATTCCCATGACTGAAAAAAAACAGAGACAAACTCAATTGGGAATAGTAATTTATTGCTCTTGATGTCATGGAAGGCACTGCTTGAGTTCTGATGGGATGCTCTGAGGCTTCTCATTGTCATCGATGTCATTCAGGGTCTGGGAACATTCCACCTGCTTCATGTCGTCAGTTCAGTTTACTGGAACAGAAAATCCCTTATTTTATAGTTTTATCTGTGTCAGAAATACTGTTATTAATAAACTGTGGTTCTTGTTCTTTTTCTATCTAACCCCTTCCCCCACCCCGGCTACGTGCTGCTTCCTTCTCAGAACTTTGCTGAGAAAAACCTGCCCTCGCTCTCAGTACAAACCAGTCACTGATGGTTGAGTGAGATGGACAACCCCAACAATCCTGTCCCCTCAGTGCTCCACCGTGTACAAACTGAAGCGTCTGCAATGGATCAAGTGAGGTGCTTCAGTTTTAGAAATACAATACAGATTAGTTTCTAAATGTTTCTATATTTATTATTGAACACTAACCCCACTCTGCCCGTTATTTACACAGTGTTTCCACCTTTTTAGTTTCTGCTTAATCTTCAATGTGATTCAGATTGTGGGGAAATGAATTCACTCCAAATGGGGAAAGAAGAGAGTCGTGAAGTCGTTCCGATCCAGACTGAGGGGGCCGGTGTGAACCTTGGAAGTTATAAGTATCACTGCTGTCATAATGTTTTTGCTGATTCTGCACCCACCCCTACTTCTTTCAACCGTCTGTGCTGAAGGTTGAAATTTTATTGAAGATTTTCCAGTCTCCACTCGAGCTAAGTGAGGGTCATCTCTCATTGTAAGGTCAGAGGCCCAGACACTCAGAGACATGGCCTCACAGTGTGGTTTTATCAGGATATCTCTGTCTCAATGTTTCCTGCTGGGGACATGCACGACATGAAGGAGCCAGAATGGGACACTGTCTCGGCTGCAATGGAACATTAACAATTACACTCGATATTCGTGGGCCTGTGGGGTAAGTTACTCCAGGTTCCTGCTCACTACCGTACCCAGTAAACCTGCTCGAAGGTGAATCTGTGTCGGAGTGAAAGGGGACTGTGCCTTTCAGCTGAGAGGGAATCCTCTGCCAATAACATCCACCCTCTGGATTCACTCAGTGACAGCTCTGTTTTGGATATTCCTGGGTTTGTCTTTTCCTGGAGCCGGACTCCACAATCGAGCATCTCCAGCGAGAGAGGAATAAAGGACAAGCTTGTGAATGGAACAGTGAGCACAAAACCCCGGGTTCCTGGTAACTGCACAAACCAATGTGTCCACAGGAGTAAGTTGCAGGACTCTGCTGGGCGCTATTTCTCACTGAGTGACAGAACTTTCCTACACTTTGTTAGAATGACCTCCTCACTCTTTTGCATTATATTGAATTATTTCCAGTATTTCTTTTTGTTTTGAAGAGAATAATCTATCAGTGATAGTATAGTGACTGGAAATGGCAGAATAGAAGCATGTATGAGAACCAAATATTAAAACAAAACCTTCTGATCACACATTTTGGAGAAAGATTGTCCCATTTCTTTCTCTGTCACGCCATGTGCTGATCCTGATAGTGGAACTGGTGTAAAAGACAGCATGCCAGTGACACTCAGACAACAATGCAGAATAAAAACTGAAAGAACTGTGGATGCTGTAAATCAGAAAGATAAAATAGAAATTGCTGGAAAAGCACAGCAAGTCTGGCAGCATCTGTGGAGGGAAATCCCTTCTGACGATGGATCACTCTACCCGAAACGTTATCTCTGATTTCTATCAACAAATGCTGTCAGATCTGCTGAGCTTTCCAGCAATTTTTAGTTTTGTTTCTGAAAACGATGCAGGCTCACTGAGCCTTCACTGGTGATGATGGCTTTTCCAGGAGCATTGTTTTATTGTCAGGGATTCAGAGCTTGTTCGACATTTGCTATCTTGACTCATTCACAGATGCAACAGATGTCGGGTTGGCTGGCCAGGCTCGAATTTTTGTCCAACCCTAATTGGTTAGAGCGCAATTAAGAGAGAACCGCATTGCTGTGGGTCTGAAATCACATGCAGGTTAGATGAGGTAAGGATGATAATTTCCTTCCCTGAATATCAGTGAAACTGATGTGTGTGTGTTTTTTCTCTAATAAGTAATAATGGTTTCATGGTCATCATTGAACTCTTCATTCCAGGATTTTACTGAATTCCAATTCCACCATCTTGCCATGTCAGGATCTGAACCCAGTTTCCAGAACATTCCCTGGGTCACTGGATTCCTGGCCAGTCATGTCCGTATCTGTGAATAAAAACAAATCACCTTGCACATGGTGATCCATGTAGGTATCAAGAATACAGGAGAGACAATGAAAGGGATTCTGCTGTGGGAACATGGCTATCTGAGGATTAAATTAAAACACAAGTATACAATTTGAACAGACTCTGCACTGCTCCAATGAAATTGTCAATGTGGAAATTGGACCATAGTTTGGCATCTGAAGCTGAATAATAGATGTAGGACAAATGAGTTTTGATTCATGGAATACGGACACCAGCCCTGGGTGAAAGAGACTGATGAACTGTTGGACAGTCACTGTGCACAACTAAGTTTGTAATTCTCTTCCACAGAGAGCAGCAGATGCTGAGTCATTATCGAGAATCAAGGTTGAGTTTGACAGAATTTGGATCTACGAGGGAATTAATTAATGTTTGTGGGAGTGGAGATGGAGTCAGCTGGAATGTGGAGAAGATCAATCTGCTTTCATGGGGAGGTTTAATTGTCCCCATGATGCCCTGCTGCTTGTGGTTAGGTGACATGGGAGGCTATGAGCTGGCTCAGTGCTATTGGGACAATTGACATTTTGTTACATGATTGTTGCAAGACTGGTTATGACATCCCCTGAAATTAAGCTTGTTAGATACTCCCTTCAATAATAATAATTATACTAGAGGCCTTTTTCCCACTCCAAGCACTCCCACTACAGTCCAAACTTCCAACCATAGTTTGTTTAAGGGAGTAGACCACAGAGTACTCACCCCACCCTCCTCTAAATGCTTTTTAACTTGGAGCTTTTAAAGATGCACTTAACCAGCACAATCTTACAAAATTTACTGTTCTCCTCTCAAGCTGCTTTAAGCAGAAATCAACGCTATCCTCATGTACCACATCCTCACAATCTGTTTCAGTGATACTGACCTTCAGAACACTCCTTCCAGTCTGCTCAGTGATACTGACTTGCTGCACACTCAGAAACATAGAAAATAGCTGCAGCTGTTGGCCATTCGAGGCAGCACCATCATTCAAGAAGATGATGGCTGATCATTCAATTTCAGTATCCCACTCCTGTTTTTTTCTCCATACCCCCTTGATCCCTTTAACCTGAATTCCCATTTCCAGCTCCCTGAATATACATCTATTGACCTGGTCCCAATTGCTCTCTGTGGTAGACAATTCCATAGGTTCAATGGCTGTCCCCATTCTTCTAAATTCCAGTGAGTACAAACCCAATTGACCAGTCTTTCTTCATATGTCAGTCCAGCCATCCTTGGAATCAGTCTGTTGAAGCTTTGTGAGATTCCCTCAATAGGAAGAATGTCCTTCCTCAGTTAGGAGACCACAATACTGCACGGAGTACTCAAGGTGTGGCCTCCCAAAGGCCCTGTACACGTGCAAGAAGACATCCGTTGTCCTGTATCAAATCCTCTCAGTCTGAAGGCCAGCATGCCATGAGCTTTCCCCCATTTCCTACACCTGCATGCCAACCTTCAGTGACCGTTCCACCATAACACCCAGGTCTGGTTAGACTTCACCTTTTCTTAAACTGCCACCATTCAAATCATAATCTGCCTTCCTGTTTTTGCCATGAAGTGGATAACTTCTCCTTTATCCACATTATGTTGCGTTTGCAAGTATTTACTTTCAGCCAGCCTATCCAAGTCACACTGCAACTTCTGAGCATCCTCCTCACAACACACACTACCACACAGCTGTCTGCACATTTGGAGATGTTGCATTCAATTCTTTCATCCAAACCATTAACATGTATTGTGTATTGTGAACAACTAGTGTCCCTATGGTACCCCACCCATCACTGCCTGCCACTCTGAGAAGCAACAGTTTATTACAACTCTGCATCCTGTCTGCCAACCTGTTCTCTATCCACATCAAATCACGAGCTCCGATACTATGAGCCATAACTTTCCTTACTAATCTGTTGTGTGGAATCTTGTCAAAAGCCTTTTGAAAGCCCAAAGTCTCAACACCAACTGATTCACCCTTGTGTACTGGACACATCATCAAAAGTGCCAGACGGTTTGTCAAGAATGGTTTCCTTTGGTGAATCCATGCTGATTAAGACCAATCGTGCCACTGCTTTCCAAATGCTTAGTTATTATGTCCTTAACATTTACTCCAACATTTTCCCTTCCTTTGGTTTCAGTCTAACCAGCCTATCATTCCCCATTTTCTTTGTCCATCCTTTTTAAAAAAAAAGTGCAGTCACATTAGCTCCCCTCCAGTCATAGAATCACGACAGTGTAGAAATAAGCCATTTGGGCCAACAAGTCCACACTGACCCTCTGAAGACTATCCCACCCAGACCCATTCCCCTACCCTAGTACTCTCCATTTTCCTGACTAATTCAGCTAGCCCACAGATCCCTGAACACTTTAGTATTGCCAATTCAACTAACCTGCACGTCTTTGGACTGTGGGAGGAAACCAGAGCACCCAGGAGAAACCCAAAAAGACAATGTGCAAACTCCACAGAGACAGTCTCCTAAGGCTAGAATTGAAATCCAGGTTCCAGATGCTGTGAAACAGCAGGGCTAGCACCATGCTGCCAAGTCTTTTAGAGCTCTTCCAGAGTCTAGAGAAAGCTGGAAAATGATCACAATGCATCCACTATTTCTCGGGTGACTTCATTAAGGACATCCTTAAAGATGGAGAGCACAAGGCCCTGGGGATTTATTAGGTTTTATTTCCATTGATTTCCCCAATCGTCATGGAGTCCTCCAGCATGGAGATGTGCCCTTTGGGCCCAAACTGATCCATGATGACCAACATGTCCTCCACATTAACCCCATTTCCCTGAGCTTGGCCCATATCCTTCTAAGGTAAAAACAATGACTGCAGATGCTGAAAATCAAATACTGGATTAGTGGTGCTGGAAGAGCACAGCAGTTCAGGCAGCATCCAACGAGCAGTGAAATCAACGTTTCGGGCAAAAGCCCTTCCTGATGAAGCTTATCTCTCCACGCTTCAGGCTCACTGCCTTTATTCCTGATGAAGGGCTTTTGCCTGAAATGTCGATTTCGCTGCTCGTTGGATGCTGCCTGAACTGCTGTGCTCTTCCAGCACCACTAATCCAGTATTTGGTTTTCAGCATCTGCAGTCATTGTTTTTACCTTAAAGACTGAGTGAATTCACCCTTTCCATGCCTCTCACGATCTCGTTCACTTCGATAAGATCCAGCCTCAGTTTCCTGCATTCTGAAGAAAAAAAAAGTCCGAAGCTTATCCAACCTCTCCTTAGAACTCAGGCATTTGACTCCTACCAACATCCTCATAAATTTCTTCTGCACTCTTTCCAGTTTGGTAACATCCTTCCTGTAGCAAAGTCACCACAACTGAACGCAATACTCCGAAGTGCAGCCACATCAATGTCCTGTATAACTGGAACACAACTTCCCAACTTCTATATTCAGTGCCAAAACTGATGAAGGTCAGTGTGCCAAATGTTTTCTTCACTGCCCTGTCTACCTGAGACTCCACTTTCAGAGAACTATGCACCTGAAATGCAAGGTCCCTCTGTTCCAGTACACTCCTTAAAGCCCAAACATTCGGCATGAAACTCCTGTCTTGATTTAACTTTCTAAAACCCAAGACCTCAACCTTTGAGTCATAGAGATGTACAGCATGGGAACAGACCCAACTCGTCCGTGCCGACCAGATAGCCCAATCCAATCTAGTTTCACTTGCCAGCACTGAGCCCATATTCTTCTAAATCGTTCCTATTTATATACCCATCCAGATGCCTTTTAAATCATTTGAGTGGGAGCAGCGGCCGAGGAAAAACGAACCCGGGAGACTACAGCTAAGGTAAGACAGTTTGTTTCAAAATTACTTACCTGTAGCGGGCAGCGGTTTTTTTTTTTCCTCTCTTCACAAAAAGAGCGGGAGCAGCAGAGGAAGTGACGGTAAACAGAGGGGCAGCCGGGAAGGAGAACGGTGAGTATAAATACTCCCCCTTTAATTCACCAACGGTCATTTGAGTGGGAGCAGCGGCCGAGGAAAAACGAACCCGGGAGACTACAGCTAAGGTAAGACAGTTTGTTTCAAAATTACTTACCTGTAGCGGGCAGCGGAAGTGAGGTTGGAGCGCATAGCTGGGCGGGAAGGTAAGTGATTAGTATTTGAGTGGGTGTGTTCTAGACCCCAGGTCCTACTTTCGTAGGGCCTCCCTCCCACCCTCCTCCTCTAACCTAACTTTAAAGTCCACAGGTTATTGACTCAGTGTTCTTGTTTTTGGAGACAGTGTACAGTCATGGCAGCACAGGCGGTGGAATGTTCCTCCTGCAGGATGTTTGAGGTAGGGGTGACCACCGATACTCCTGCCGACTTCGTGTGCAGGAAATGCAGTCAGATCCTGATCCTCACCGAACGAGTTAGGGAACTGGAACTGGAACTGGATGAGCTGAGGATTATTAGAGAGGCTGAGAGGGTGATCGATAGAAGCTACAGGGACATAGTTACGCCAGAGAACAGAGGTAGCTGGGTAACAGTTAGAGGTGGGAAGGGGAAGAAACAGGCAGTGCAGGGTTCCCCTGTAGTCGTTCCCCTAAAAAATAAGTATGCAGCTTTGGAAACTGTTGGGGGGGACAGCCTTGCAGGTGTAAGCTGCAGTGAAGGGGTCTGTGGCTCTGAGATTCAGAAGGGAAAGGGGGAGAAGAAGAGAGCGCTAGTTATAGGGGACTCTCTAGTTAGAGGGACGGACAGGCGGTTCTGTGGACATGGGCGAGACTCTCGGATGGTTTGTTGCCTCCCGGGTGCTAGGGTCCGAGATGTCTCGGACCGTGTCTTCAGAATCCTTAAGGGGGAGGGTGTGCAGCCAGAAGTCGTGGTACACATTGGCACCAACGACATAGGTAGGAAGAGGGGCGGGGAGGTCATTCAAGAGCTCAAGGAGTTAGGCTGGAAGCTAAAAGCTAGGACAGACAGAGTCGTCATCTCTGGGTTGTTGCCGGTGCCACGTGACAGAGAGGCAAAGAATAGGGAGAGAGTGCAGTTGAACACGTGGCTGCAAGGATGGTGTAGGAGGGAGGGCTTCAGATATTTGGACAATTGGACTGCATTCTGGGGAAGGTGGGACCTGTATAAACAGGACGGGTTGCACCTGAACCAGAAGGGCACCAATATCCTGGGGGGTAGGTTTGCTAGCACTCTTCGGGGGGGTTTAAACTAATTTGGCAGGGGGATGGGATCCGGACTTGTAGTCCAGCAAGTAAGCTAGCTGTGTGTCAGGATGTCCAAGACTGTAGGGAGGCTGTGGAGAAGGTAGCACTGACAGGGACTACTTACGGACACAGAGATGGGCTCAAGTGCGTATACTTCAATGCAAGGAGTATCAGAAACAAGGTGGGTGAACTTAAGGCATGGATCGGTACCTGGGACTACGATGTTGTAGCCATCACGGAAACATGGATAGATGAGGGACAGGAATGGCTGTTGGAGGTTCCTGGTTACAGATGTTTCAGTAAGATTAGGGAGGGTGGTAAAAAAGGAGGGGGGGTGGCATTGCTAATTAGAAATGGTATAACGGCTGCAGAAAGGAAGTTTGAGGGAGATCTGCCTCTGGAGGTAGTATGGGCTGAAGTCAGAAATAGGAAAGGTGCAGTCACCTTGTTGGGTGTTTATTATAGGCCCCCCAATAGCAGCAAAGATGTGGAGAAACAGATTGGGAAACAGATTTTGGAAAGGTGCAGAAGCCACAGGGTCGTAGTCATGGGCGACTTCAACTTCCCAAATATTGATTGGAAGCTCTTTAGATCAAGTAGATTGGATGGGGCGGTGTTTGTGCAGTGTGTCCAGGAAGCTTTTCTAACGCAGTATGTAGATTGTCCAACCAGAGGGGAGGCCATATTGGATTTGGTACTCGGTAACGAACCGGGACAAGTGGTGGGCTTGTTAGTGGGTGAACATTTTGGTGATGGCGACCACAATTCTGTCACTTTCACCTTGGTTATGGAGAGGGATAGGTGCACACAACAAGGAAGTTTTTACAATTGGGGGAAGGGAAATTACGATGCTGTAAGACAGGATTTGAGGAGCATACGTTGGGAGCATAGGCTGTCAGGGAAGGATGTGGTGGAAATGTGGGACTTTTTCAAGGAGCAGATACGACGTGTCCTTGATATGTATGTACCGATCAGGCAGGAAAGAAATGGTCGTGTGAGGGAGCCTTGGTTGACGAGGGAGGTTGAATGTCTAGTAAAGAGGAAGAAGGAGGCTTACATAAGGTTGAGGAAACAAGGTTCAGACAGAGCAGTGGAGGGATACAGGATAGCCAGAAGGGACCTGAAGAAAGGGATTAGGAGAGCTAAGAGAGGGCATGAAAAATCCCTGGCGGATAGGATCAAGGATAACCCCAAGGCATTCTATGCGTATGTGAGAAACCTGAGAATGACGAGAACGAGGGTAGGTCCGATCAAGGACAGTGGTGGGAGACTGTGTATTGAGTCGGAAGAGATAGGAGAGGTCTTGAACAAGTACTTCTCTTCAGTATTTACGAATGAGAAGGACTGTATTGTTGAAGAGGAGAGTGTGAAACGGACTGATAAGCTAGAAGAGATATCTGTTAGGAAGGAAGATGTGTTGGACATTTTGAACAACTTGAGGATAGACAAGTCCCCCGGGCCTGACGGGATATATCCTAGGATTATGTGGGAAGCAAGAGAGGAAATTGCAGTACCGTTGGCAATGATCTTCTCGTCTTCACTGGCAACGGGGGTGGTACCAGGGGACTGGAGAGTAGCGAATGTTGTGCCCCTGTTCAAAAAAGGGAATAGGGATAACCCCGGGAATTACAGGCCAGTTAGTCTTACTTCTGTGGTAGGCAAAGTAATGGAAAGGGTACTGAGGGATAGGATTTACGAGTATCTGGAACGGCACTGCTTGATTAGGGACAGCCAGCACGGATTTGTGAAGGGTAGGTCTTGCCTTACAAGTCTTATTGAATTCTTCGAGGAGGTGACCAAGCATGTGGATGAGGGTAGAGCAGTGGATGTAGTGTACATGGATTTTAGTAAGGCATTTGATAAGGTTCCCCATGGTAGGCTTATGCGGAAAGTCAGGAGGCATGGGATAGAGGGAAATTTGGCCAATTGGATAGAAAACTGGCTAACCGGTCGAAGTCAGAGAGTGGTGGTAGATGGTAAATATTCAGCATGGAGTCCAGTTACAAGTGGAGTTCCGCAGGGATCAGTTCTGGGTCCTCTGCTGTTTGTAATTTTTATTAATGACTTAGATGAGGGAGTCGAAGGGTGGGTCAGTAAATTTGCAGATGATACAAAGATAGGTGGAGTTGTGGACAGTGAGGAGGGCTGTTGTCGGCTGCAGAGGGACTTAGATATGATGCAGAGCTGGGCTGAGGAGTGGCAGATGGAGTTCAACCCTGCCAAGTGTGAAGTTGTCCATTTTGGAAGAACAAATAAGAATGCGGAATACAGGGTTAATGGTAGGGTTCTTGGTCAGGTGGAGGAACAGAGGGATCTTGGGGTCTATGTACATAGATCTTTGAAGGTTGCCACTCAGGTGGATAGAGTTTGTAAGAAGGCCTATGGAGTATTATCGTTCATTAGCAGAGGGATTGAATTCAAGAGTCGTGAGGTGATGTTGCAGCTGTACAGGACTTTGGTTAGGCCACATTTGGAGTACTGTGTGCAGTTCTGGTCGCCTCACTTTAGGAAAGATGTGGAAGCTTTGGAGAGGGTGCAGAGAAGATTTACCAGGATGTTGCCTGGAATGGAGAGTAGGTCATACGAGGATAGGTTGAGAGTTCTCGGCCTTTTCTCGTTGGAACGGCGAAGGATGAGGGGTGACTTGATAGAGGTTTATAAGATGATCAGAGGAATAGATAGAGTAGACAGTCAGAAACTTTTTCCCCGGGTACAACAGAGTGTTACAAGGGGACATAAATTTAAGGTGAAGGGTGGAAGGTATAGGGGAGATGTCAGGGGTGGGTTCTTCACCCAGAGAGTGGTGGGGGCATGGAATGCGCTGCCCGTGGGAGTGGTAGAGTCAGATTCATTGGCGACCTTTAAGCGGCATTTGGATAGGTACATGGATGGGTGCTTAATCTAGGATAGAAG
>NW_027311562.1:0-24315 GCF_047496795.1 Chiloscyllium punctatum | reverse complement strand
TGATCGAGGTGTGTAAGGTTATGGGGGGGGGGGAGTGATCGAGGTGTGTAAGGTTATGGGGGGGAGGGGGGAGTGATCGAGGTGTGTAAGGTTATGGGGGAGGGAGTGATCGAGGTGTGTAAGGTTATGGGGGGGGAGTGATCGAGGTGTGTAAGGTTATGGGGGGGAGGGGGGAGTGATCGAGGTGTGTAAGGTTATGGGGGGAGGGGGAGTGATCGAGGTGTGTAAGGTTATGGGGGGGAGGGGGGAGTGATCGAGGTGTGTAAGGTTATGGGGGGGAGTGATCGAGGTGTGTAAGGTTATGGGGGGAGGGGGAGTGATCGAGGTGTGTAAGGTTATGGGGGGAGGGGGGAGTGATCGAGGTGTGTAAGGTTATGGGGGGGGGAGTGATCGAGGTGTGTAAGGTTATGGGGGGAGGGGGGAGTGATCGAGGTGTGTAAGGTTATGGGGGGGAGGGGAGAGTGATCGAGGTGTGTAAGGTTATGGGGGGAGGGGGAGTGATCGAGGTGTGTAAGGTTATGGGGGGGAGGGGGGAGTGATCGAGGTGTGTAAGGTTATGGGGGGGAGGGGGAGTGATCGAGGTGTGTAAGGTTATGGGGGGGGAGTGATCGAGGTGTGTAAGGTTATGGGGGGAGGGGGGAGTGATCGAGGTGTGTAAGGTTATGGGGGGAGGGGGAGTGATCGAGGTGTGTAAGGTTATGGGGGGAGGGGAGTGATCGAGGTGTGTAAGGTTATGGGGGGGAGGGGAGAGTGATCGAGGTGTGTAAGGTTATGGGGGGGGAGTGATCGAGGTGTGTAAGGTTATGGGGGGAGGGGGGAGTGATCGAGGTGTGTAAGGTTATGGGGGGAGAGTGATCGAGGTGTGTAAGGTTATGGGGGGAGGGGAGTGATCTGAGGTGTGTAAGGTTATGGGGGGGGGAGTGATCGAGGTGTGTAAGGTTATGGGGGGAGGGGGAGAGTGATCGAGGTGTGTAAGGTTATGGGGGGGAGAGTGATCGAGGTGTGTAAGGTTATGGGGGAGGGAGTGATCGAGGTGTGTAAGGTTATGGGGGGAGGGGAGAGTGATCGAGGTGTGTAAGGTTATGGGGGGGAGGGGGAGTGATCGAGGTGTGTAAGGTTATGGGGGGGGAGTGATCGAGGTGTGTAAGGTTATGGGGGGGAGGGGGAGAGTGATCGAGGTGTGTAAGGTTATGGGGGAGAGTGATCGAGGTGTGTAAGGTTATGGGGGGAGGGGGAGTGATCGAGGTGTGTAAGGTTATGGGGGGAGGGGGAGTGATCGAGGTGTGTAAGGTTATGGGGGGGGAGTGATCGAGGTGTGTAAGGTTATGGGGGGAGGGGGAGAGTGATCGAGGTGTGTAAGGTTATGGGGGGAGAGTGATCGAGGTGTGTAAGGTTATGGGGGGAGGGGAGTGATCGAGGTGTGTAAGGTTATGGGGGGAGGGGAGAGTGATCGAGGTGTGTAAGGTTATGGGGGGAGGGGAGAGTGATCGAGGTGTGTAAGGTTATGGGGGGGGAGTGATCGAGGTGTGTAAGGTTATGGGGGGGAGGGGGAGTGATCGAGGTGTGTAAGGTTATGGGGGGGAGGGGGGAGTGATCGAGGTGTGTAAGGTTATGGGGGGAGGGGGAGTGATCGAGGTGTGTAAGGTTATGGGGGGAGGGGGGAGTGATCGAGGTGTGTAAGGTTATGGGGGGGAGGGGGAGTGATCGAGGTGTGTAAGGTTATGGGGGGGGAGTGATCGAGGTGTGTAAGGTTATGGGGGGGAGGGGGGAGAGTGATCGAGGTGTGTAAGGTTATGGGGGGAGAGTGATCGAGGTGTGTAAGGTTATGGGGGAGAGTGATCGAGGTGTGTAAGGTTATGGGGGGAGGGGAGAGTGATCGAGGTGTGTAAGGTTATGGGGGGAGGGGAGAGTGATCGAGGTGTGTAAGGTTATGGGGGGGAGGGGGGAGTGATCGAGGTGTGTAAGGTTATGGGGGGGAGGGGAGAGTGATCGAGGTGTGTAAGGTTATGGGGGGGAGGGGAGAGTGATCGAGGTGTGTAAGGTTATGGGGGGGAGGGGGGAGTGATCGAGGTGTGTAAGGTTATGGGGGGAGGGGGAGTGATCGAGGTGTGTAAGGTTATGGGGGGGGGAGTGATCGAGGTGTGTAAGGTTATGGGGGGGAGGGGGAGTGATCGAGGTGTGTAAGGTTATGGGGGGGGAGTGATCGAGGTGTGTAAGGTTATGGGGGGGAGGGGAGAGTGATCGAGGTGTGTAAGGTTATGGGGGGGGGAGTGATCGAGGTGTGTAAGGTTATGGGGGGGAGTGATCGAGGTGTGTAAGGTTATGGGGGGAGGGGAGTGATCGAGGTGTGTAAGGTTATGGGGGGAGGGGGGGAGTGATCGAGGTGTGTAAGGTTATGGGGGGGGAGGGGAGAGTGATCGAGGTGTGTAAGGTTATGGGGGGAGGGGGGAGTGATCGAGGTGTGTAAGGTTATGGGGGGGGAGGGGGGAGTGATCGAGGTGTGTAAGGTTATGGGGGGGAGGGGAGAGTGATCGAGGTGTGTAAGGTTATGGGGGGGAGGGGAGAGTGATCGAGGTGTGTAAGGTTATGGGGGGAGGGGGGAGTGATCGAGGTGTGTAAGGTTATGGGGGGGGAGTGATCGAGGTGTGTAAGGTTATGGGGGGGGAGTGATCGAGGTGTGTAAGGTTATGGGGGGGAGGGGGAGTGATCGAGGTGTGTAAGGTTATGGGGGGAGGGGGAGTGATCGAGGTGTGTAAGGTTATGGGGGGGAGGGGGAGTGATCGAGGTGTGTAAGGTTATGGGGGGGAGTGATCGAGGTGTGTAAGGTTATGGGGGGGAGGGGGGAGAGTGATCGAGGTGTGTAAGGTTATGGGGGGGAGAGTGATCGAGGTGTGTAAGGTTATGGGGGAGGAGTGATCGAGGTGTGTAAGGTTATGGGGGGAGGGGGAGAGTGATCGAGGTGTGTAAGGTTATGGGGGGAGGGGAGAGTGATCGAGGTGTGTAAGGTTATGGGGGGGAGGGGAGAGTGATCGAGGTGTGTAAGGTTATGGGGGGGAGGGGGGAGTGATCGAGGTGTGTAAGGTTATGGGGGGGAGGGGGAGTGATCGAGGTGTGTAAGGTTATGGGGGGGGAGTGATCGAGGTGTGTAAGGTTATGGGGGGGAGGGGAGAGTGATCGAGGTGTGTAAGGTTATGGGGGGAGGGGAGAGTGATCGAGGTGTGTAAGGTTATGGGGGGGGGAGTGATCGAGGTGTGTAAGGTTATGGGGGGGGAGGGGGGAGTGATCGAGGTGTGTAAGGTTATGGGGGGGAGGGGAGAGTGATCGAGGTGTGTAAGGTTTATGGGGGGGAGGGGAGAGTGATCGAGGTGTGTAAGGTTATGGGGGGGAGGGGGGAGTGATCGAGGTGTGTAAGGTTATGGGGGGGAGTGATCGAGGTGTGTAAGGTTATGGGGGGGAGGGGAGAGTGATTGAGGTGTGTCAGGTTATGGGGGGGGGAGAGTGATCGAGGTGTGTAAGGTTATGGGGGGGGGGAGTGATCGAGGTGTGTAAGGTTATGGGGGGGAGGGGGGAGTGATCGAGGTGTGTAAGGTTATGGGGGGGAGTGATCGAGGTGTGTAAGGTTATGGGGGGGAGGGGGGAGTGATCGAGGTGTGTAAGGTTATGGGGGGAGGGGGGAGTGATTGAGGTGTGTCAGGTTATGGGGGGGGAGTGATCGAGGTGTGTAAGGTTATGGGGGGGGAGTGATCGAGGTGTGTAAGGTTATGGGGGGGGGAGTGATCGAGGTGTGTAAGGTTATGGGGGGAGGGGGGAGTGATCGAGGTGTGTAAGGTTATGGGGGGGAGGGGAGAGTGATTGAGGTGTGTCAGGTTATGGGGGGGAGGGGGGAGTGATCGAGGTGTGTAAGGTTATGGGGGGGAGGGGAGAGTGATCGAGGTGTGTAAGGTTATGGGGGGGGAGTGATCGAGGTGTGTAAGGTTATGGGGGGGGGAGTGATCGAGGTGTGTAAGGTTATGGGGGGGAGGGGGGAGAGTGATCGAGGTGTGTAAGGTTATGGGGGGGAGAGTGATCGAGGTGTGTAAGGTTATGGGGGGGAGGGGAGAGTGATCGAGGTGTGTAAGGTTATGGGGGGGAGGGGAGAGTGATCGAGGTGTGTAAGGTTATGGGGGGGAGTGATCGAGGTGTGTAAGGTTATGGGGGGAGGGGGGAGTGATCGAGGTGTGTAAGGGTTATGGGGGGGGGAGTGATCGAGGTGTGTAAGGTTATGGGGGGGAGGGGAGAGTGATTGAGGTGTGTCAGGTTATGGGGGGGGGAGTGATCGAGGTGTGTAAGGTTATGGGGGGGGGAGTGATCGAGGTGTGTAAGGTTATGGGGGGGAGGGGGGAGAGTGATCGAGGTGTGTAAGGTTATGGGGGGGAGAGTGATCGAGGTGTGTAAGGTTATGGGGGGGAGGGGAGAGTGATCGAGGTGTGTAAGGTTATGGGGGGGAGGGGAGAGTGATTGAGGTGTGTCAGGTTATGGGGGGGAGGGGGGAGTGATCGAGGTGTGTAAGGTTATGGGGGGGGAGTGATCGAGGTGTGTAAGGTTATGGGGGGGAGGGGGGAGTGATCGAGGTGTGTAAGGTTATGGGGGGGGAGGGGAGAGTGATTGAGGTGTGTCAGGTTATGGGGGGGGAGGGGAGAGTGATTGAGGTGTGTAAGGGTATGGGGGGGAGTGATCGAGGTGTGTAAGGTTATGGGGGGGAGGGGAGAGTGATTGAGGTGTGTCAGGTTATGGGGGGGGGGAGTGATCGAGGTGTGTAAGGTTATGGGGGGAGGGGGGAGTGATCGAGGTGTGTAAGGTTATGGGGGGGAGGGGGGAGTGATCGAGGTGTGTAAGGTTATGGGGGGGGAGTGATCGAGGTGTGTCAGGTTATGGGGGGGAGGGGGGAGTGATCGAGGTGTGTAAGGTTATGGGGGGGAGGGGAGAGTGATTGAGGTGTGTCAGGTTATGGGGGGGAGGGGAGAGTGATTGAGGTGTGTCAGGTTATGGGGGGGGGAGTGATCGAGGTGTGTAAGGTTATGGGGGGAGGGGGGAGTGATCGAGGTGTGTAAGGTTATGGGGGGGAGGGGAGAGTGATCGAGGTGTGTAAGGTTATGGGGGGGGAGGGGAGAGTGATTGAGGTGTGTCAGGTTATGGGGGGGGAGGGGAGAGTGATTGAGGTGTGTCAGGTTATGGGGGGGGGAGTGATCGAGGTGTGTAAGGTTATGGGGGGGGGAGTGATCGAGGTGTGTAAGGTTATGGGGGGAGGGGGGAGTGATCGAGGTGTGTCAGGTTATGGGGGGGAGTGGGGAGTGATCGAGGTGTGTAAGGTTATGGGGGGGGAGGGGGGAGTGATCGAGGTGTGTAAGGTTATGGGGGAGAGTGATCGAGGTGTGTAAGGTTATGGGGGAGAGTGATCGAGGTGTGTAAGGTTATGGGGGGAGGGGAGAGTGATCGAGGTGTGTAAGGTTATGGGGGGGAGGGGGGAGTGATCGAGGTGTGTAAGGTTATGGGGGGGAGGGGAGAGTGATCGAGGTGTGTAAGGTTATGGGGGGGAGGGGAGAGTGATTGAGGTGTGTAAGGTTATGGGGGGGGAGGGGGAGAGTGATCGAGGTGTGTAAGGTTATGGGGGGGGAGTGATCGAGGTGTGTAAGGTTATGGGGGGGAGTGATCGAGGTGTGTAAGGTTATGGGGGGAGGGGAGAGTGATCGAGGTGTGTAAGGGTATGGGGGGGGGAGTGATCGAGGTGTGTAAGGTTATGGGGGGGAGGGGAGAGTGATTGAGGTGTGTCAGGTTATGGGGGGGGGGAGAGTGATCGAGGTGTGTAAGGTTATGGGGGGGGAGTGATCGAGGTGTGTAAGGTTATGGGGGGGGAGTGATCGAGGTGTGTAAGGTTATGGGGGGAGGGGGAGTGATCGAGGTGTGTAAGGTTATGGGGGGGAGGGGAGAGTGATTGAGGTGTGTCAGGTTATGGGGGGGAGGGGGGAGTGATCGAGGTGTGTAAGGTTATGGGGGGGAGTGATCGAGGTGTGTAAGGTTATGGGGGGGGAGTGATCGAGGTGTGTAAGGTTATGGGGGGGGAGTGATCGAGGTGTGTAAGGTTATGGGGGGGAGGGGAGAGTGATCGAGGTGTGTAAGGTTATGGGGGGGAGGGGAGAGTGATTGAGGTGTGTCAGGTTATGGGGGGGAGGGGGGAGTGATCGAGGTGTGTAAGGTTATGGGGGGGAGTGATCGAGGTGTGTAAGGTTATGGGGGGGGAGTGATCGAGGTGTGTAAGGTTATGGGGGGAGGGGAGAGTGATCGAGGTGTGTAAGGGTATGGGGGGGAGTGATCGAGGTGTGTAAGGTTATGGGGGGGAGGGGAGAGTGATTGAGGTGTGTCAGGTTATGGGGGGGGAGAGTGATCGAGGTGTGTAAGGTTATGGGGGGGGAGTGATCGAGGTGTGTAAGGTTATGGGGGGAGGGGGGAGTGATCGAGGTGTGTAAGGTTATGGGGGGGAGTGATCGAGGTGTGTAAGGTTATGGGGGGAGGGGGGAGTGATCGAGGTGTGTAAGGTTATGGGGGGGAGTGATCGAGGTGTGTAAGGTTATGGGGGGGGAGGGGAGAGTGATTGAGGTGTGTCAGGTTATGGGGGGGGGAGTGATCGAGGTGTGTAAGGTTATGGGGGGGAGTGATCGAGGTGTGTAAGGTTATGGGGGGGGGAGTGATCGAGGTGTGTAAGGTTATGGGGGGAGGGGGGGAGTGATCGAGGTGTGTAAGGTTATGGGGGGGGAGGGGAGAGTGATCGAGGTGTGTAAGGTTATGGGGGGGGAGTGATCGAGGTGTGTAAGGTTATGGGGGGGAGGGGGGAGTGATCGAGGTGTGTAAGGTTATGGGGGGGGAGTGATCGAGGTGTGTAAGGTTATGGGGGGGAGTGATCGAGGTGTGTAAGGTTATGGGGGGGAGGGGGGAGTGATCGAGGTGTGTAAGGTTATGGGGGGAGGGGGGAGTGATCGAGGTGTGTAAGGTTATGGGGGGGAGGGGGGAGTGATCGAGGTGTGTCAGGTTATGGGGGGGAGGGGAGAGTGATCGAGGTGTGTAAGGTTTTGGGGGGGAGGGTAGAGTGATCGAGGTGTGTAAGGTTATTGGGGGAGGGGGGAGTGATCGAGGTGTGTAAGGTTATGGGGGGGAGTGATCGAGGTGTGTAAGGTTATGGGGGGGAGGGGGAGTGATCGAGGTGTGTAAGGTTATGGGGGGGAGGGGGAGTGATCGAGGTGTGTAAGGTTATGGGGGGAGGGGGGAGTGATCGAGGTGTGTAAGGTTATGGGGGGGAGGGGGAGTGATCGAGGTGTGTAAGGTTATGGGGGGGGAGTGATCGAGGTGTGTAAGGTTATGGGGGGGAGGGGGGAGAGTGATCGAGGTGTGTAAGGTTATGGGGGAGAGTGATCGAGGTGTGTAAGGTTCTGGGGGAGAGTGATCGAGGTGTGTAAGGTTATGGGGGGAGGGGAGAGTGATCGAGGTGTGTAAGGTTATGGGGGGAGGGGAGAGTGATCGAGGTGTGTAAGGTTATGGGGGGGAGGGGAGAGTGATCGAGGTGTGTAAGGTTATGGGGGGGAGGGGGGAGTGATCGAGGTGTGTCAGGTTATGGGGGGGAGGGGGGAGTGATCGAGGTGTGTAAGGTTATGGGGGGGAGTGATCGAGGTGTGTAAGTTTATGGGGGGGAGGGGAGAGTGATTGAGGTGTGTCAGGTGATGGGGGGGGAAAGAGTGATCGAGGTGTGTAAGGTTATGGGGGGGGAGTGATCGAGGTGTGTAAGGTTATGGGGGGAGGGGGGAGTGATCGAGGTGTGTAAGGTTATGGGGGTAGGGGGGAGTGATCGAGGTGTGTAAGGTTATGGGGGGGAGTGATCGAGGTGTGTAAGGTTATGGGGGGAGGGGGGAGTGATCGAGGTGTGTAAGGTTATGGGGGGAGGGGGGAGTGATTGAGGTGTGTCAGGTTATGGGGGGGAGTGATCGAGGTGTGTAAGGTTATGGGGGGAGGGGGGAGTGATCGAGGTGTGTAAGGTTATGGGGGGGGAGGGGAGAGTGATTGAGGTGTGTCAGGTTATGGGGGGGAGGGGGGAGTGATCGAGGTGTGTAAGGTTATGGGGGGGAGTGATCGAGGTGTGTAAGGTTATGGGGGGAGGGGGGAGTGATCGAGGTGTGTAAGGTTATGGGGGGAGGGGGGAGTGATCGAGGTGTGTAAGGTTATGGGGGGGAGTGATCGAGGTGTGTAAGGTTATGGGGGGGAGGGGAGAGTGATCGAGGTGTGTAAGGTTATGGGGGGGAGTGATCGAGGTGTGTAAGGTTATGGGGGGAGGGGGGAGTGATCGAGGTGTGTAAGGGTATGGGGGGGAGTGATCGAGGTGTGTAAGGTTATGGGGGGGAGGGGAGAGTGATTGAGGTGTGTCAGGTTATGGGGGGGGAGTGATCGAGGTGTGTAAGGTTATGGGGGGGAGGGGGGAGAGTGATCGAGGTGTGTAAGGTTATGGGGGAGAGTGATCGAGGTGTGTAAGGTTATGGGGGCGAGTGATCGAGGTGTGTAAGGTTATGGGGGGAGGGGAGAGTGATCGAGGTGTGTAAGGTTATGGGGGGGAGGGGGAGTGATCGAGGTGTGTAAGGTTATGGGGGGGAGTGATCGAGGTGTGTAAGGTTATGGGGGGGAGGGGGGAGAGTGATCGAGGTGTGTAAGGTTATGGGGGAGAGTGATCGAGGTGTGTAAGGCTATGGGGGGAGGGGGAGTGATCGAGGTGTGTAAGGTTATGGGGGGGAGGGGGAGTGATCGAGGTGTGTAAGGTTATGGGGGGGAGTGATCGAGGTGTGTAAGGTTATGGGGGGAGGGGGGAGAGTGATCGAGGTGTGTAAGGTTATGGGGGAGAGTGATCGAGGTGTGTAAGGTTCTGGGGGAGAGTGATCGAGGTGTGTAAGGTTATGGGGGGAGGGGAGAGTGATCGAGGTGTGTAAGGTTATGGGGGGAGGGGAGAGTGATCGAGGTGTGTAAGGTTATGGGGGGGAGTGATCGAGGTGTGTAAGGTTATGGGGGGGAGGGGGAGTGATCGAGGTGTGTAAGGTTATGGGGGGGAGGGGGAGTGATCGAGGTGTGTAAGGTTATGGGGGGAGGGGGGAGTGATCGAGGTGTGTAAGGTTATGGGGGGGAGGGGGAGTGATCGAGGTGTGTAAGGTTATGGGGGGGAGTGATCGAGGTGTGTAAGGTTATGGGGGGGAGGGGGGAGAGTGATCGAGGTGTGTAAGGTTATGGGGGAGAGTGATCGAGGTGTGTAAGGTTCTGGGGGAGAGTGATCGAGGTGTGTAAGGTTATGGGGGGAGGGGAGAGTGATCGAGGTGTGTAAGGTTATGGGGGGAGGGGAGAGTGATCGAGGTGTGTAAGGTTATGGGGGGGAGGGGGGAGTGATCGAGGTGTGTAAGGTTATGGGGGGGAGGGGAGAGTGATCGAGGTGTGTAAGGTTATGGGGGGGAGGGGAGAGTGATTGAGGTGTGTCAGGTTATGGGGGGGAGGGGGGAGTGATCGAGGTGTGTAAGGTTATGGGGGGAGGGGGGAGTGATCGAGGTGTGTAAGGTTATGGGGGGGAGTGATCGAGGTGTGTAAGGTTATGGGGGGAGGGGGGAGTGATCGAGGTGTGTAAGGTTATGGGGGGGAGTGATCGAGGTGTGTAAGGTTATGGGGGGGGAGTGATCGAGGTGTGTAAGGTTATGGGGGGGAGTGATCGAGGTGTGTAAGGTTATGGGGGGGGGAGTGATCGAGGTGTGTAAGGTTATGGGGGGAGGGGGGGAGTGATCGAGGTGTGTAAGGTTATGGGGGGGGAGGGGAGAGTGATCGAGGTGTGTAAGGTTATGGGGGGAGGGGGGAGTGATCGAGGTGTGTAAGGTTATGGGGGGGAGGGGGGAGTGATCGAGGTGTGTCAGGTTATGGGGGGGAGGGGAGAGTGATCGAGGTGTGTAAGGTTTTGGGGGGGAGGGTAGAGTGATCGAGGTGTGTAAGGTTATTGGGGGAGGGGGAGTGATCGAGGTGTGTAAGGTTATGGGGGGGAGTGATCGAGGTGTGTAAGGTTATGGGGGGGAGTGATCGAGGTGTGTAAGGTTATGGGGGGGAGGGGGAGTGATCGAGGTGTGTAAGGTTATGGGGGGAGGGGGGAGTGATCGAGGTGTGTAAGGTTATGGGGGGGAGGGGGAGTGATTGAGGTGTGTAAGGTTATGGGGGGGAGTGATCGAGGTGTGTAAGGTTATGGGGGGGAGGGGGGAGAGTGATCGAGGTGTGTAAGGTTATGGGGGAGAGTGATCGAGGTGTGTAAGGTTCTGGGGGAGAGTGATCGAGGTGTGTAAGGTTATGGGGGGAGGGGAGAGTGATCGAGGTGTGTAAGGTTATGGGGGGAGGGGAGAGTGATCGAGGTGTGTAAGGTTATGGGGGGGAGGGGAGAGTGATCGAGGTGTGTAAGGTTATGGGGGGAGGGGGGAGTGATCGAGGTGTGTCAGGTTATGGGGGGGAGGGGGGAGTGATCGAGGTGTGTAAGGTTATGGGGGGGAGTGATCGAGGTGTGTAAGTTTATGGGGGGGAGGGGAGAGTGATTGAGGTGTGTCAGGTGATGGGGGGGGAAGAGTGATCGAGGTGTGTAAGGTTATGGGGGGGGAGTGATCGAGGTGTGTAAGGTTATGGGGGGAGGGGGAGTGATCGAGGTGTGTAAGGTTATGGGGGTAGGGGGAGTGATCGAGGTGTGTAAGGTTATGGGGGGGAGTGATCGAGGTGTGTAAGGTTATGGGGGGAGGGGGGAGTGATCGAGGTGTGTAAGGTTATGGGGGAGGGGGGAGTGATTGAGGTGTGTCAGGTTATGGGGGGGAGTGATCGAGGTGTGTAAGGTTATGGGGGGAGGGGGGAGTGATCGAGGTGTGTAAGGTTATGGGGGGGGAGGGGAGAGTGATTGAGGTGTGTCAGGTTATGGGGGGGAGGGGGGAGTGATCGAGGTGTGTAAGGTTATGGGGGGGAGGGGGGAGTGATCGAGGTGTGTAAGGTTATGGGGGGAGGGGAGAGTGATCGAGGTGTGTAAGGTTATGGGGGGGAGTGATCGAGGTGTGTAAGGTTATGGGGGGAGGGGGGAGTGATCGAGGTGTGTAAGGTTATGGGGGGAGGGGGGAGTGATCGAGGTGTGTAAGGTTATGGGGGGGAGTGATCGAGGTGTGTAAGGTTATGGGGGGGAGGGGAGAGTGATCGAGGTGTGTAAGGTTATGGGGGGGAGTGATCGAGGTGTGTAAGGTTATGGGGGGAGGGGGGAGTGATCGAGGTGTGTAAGGGTATGGGGGGGAGTGATCGAGGTGTGTAAGGTTATGGGGGGGAGGGGAGAGTGATTGAGGTGTGTCAGGTTATGGGGGGGGAGTGATCGAGGTGTGTAAGGTTATGGGGGGAGGGGGGAGAGTGATCGAGGTGTGTAAGGTTATGGGGGAGAGTGATCGAGGTGTGTAAGGTTATGGGGGCGAGTGATCGAGGTGTGTAAGGTTATGGGGGGAGGGGAGAGTGATCGAGGTGTGTAAGGTTATGGGGGGGAGGGGGAGTGATCGAGGTGTGTAAGGTTATGGGGGGGAGTGATCGAGGTGTGTAAGGTTATGGGGGGGAGGGGGGAGAGTGATCGAGGTGTGTAAGGTTATGGGGGAGAGTGATCGAGGTGTGTAAGGCTATGGGGGGAGGGGGGAGTGATCGAGGTGTGTAAGGTTATGGGGGGGGAGGGGGAGTGATCGAGGTGTGTAAGGTTATGGGGGAGGGGGAGAGTGATCGAGGTGTGTAAGGTTATGGGGGAGAGTGATCGAGGTGTGTAAGGTTCTGGGGGAGAGTGATCGAGGTGTGTAAGGTTATGGGGGAGGGGAGAGTGATCGAGGTGTGTAAGGTTATGGGGGGAGGGGAGAGTGATCGAGGTGTGTAAGGTTATGGGGGGGGAGTGATCGAGGTGTGTAAGGTTATGGGGGGGAGGGGAGTGATCGAGGTGTGTAAGGTTATGGGGGGGAGGGGAGTGATCGAGGTGTGTAAGGTTATGGGGGGAGGGGGGAGTGATCGAGGTGTGTAAGGTTATGGGGGGAGGGGGAGTGATCGAGGTGTGTAAGGTTATGGGGGGGGAGTGATCGAGGTGTGTAAGGTTATGGGGGGGAGGGGGGAGAGTGATCGAGGTGTGTAAGGTTATGGGGGAGAGTGATCGAGGTGTGTAAGGTTCTGGGGGAGAGTGATCGAGGTGTGTAAGGTTATGGGGGGGAGGGGGAGTGATCGAGGTGTGTAAGGTTATGGGGGGAGGGGGAGTGATCGAGGTGTGTAAGGTTATGGGGGGGAGTGATCGAGGTGTGTAAGGTTATGGGGGGAGGGGGAGAGTGATCGAGGTGTGTAAGGTTATGGGGGAGAGTGATCGAGGTGTGTAAGGTTCTGGGGGAGAGTGATCGAGGTGTGTAAGGTTATGGGGGGAGGGGAGAGTGATCGAGGTGTGTAAGGTTATGGGGGGAGGGGAGAGTGATCGAGGTGTGTAAGGTTATGGGGGGGAGGGGAGAGTGATCGAGGTGTGTAAGGTTATGGGGGGAGGGGGGAGTGATCGAGGTGTGTCAGGTTATGGGGGGAGGGGGAGTGATCGAGGTGTGTAAGGTTATGGGGGGGAGTGATCGAGGTGTGTAAGTTTATGGGGGGGAGGGGAGAGTGATTGAGGTGTGTCAGGTGATGGGGGGGAAAGAGTGATCGAGGTGTGTAAGGTTATGGGGGGGGAGTGATCGAGGTGTGTAAGGTTATGGGGGGAGGGGGGAGTGATTGAGGTGTGTAAGGTTATGGGGGTAGGGGGGAGTGATCGAGGTGTGTAAGGTTATGGGGGGGAGTGATCGAGGTGTGTAAGGTTATGGGGGGAGGGGGGAGTGATCGAGGTGTGTAAGGTTATGGGGGGAGGGGGGAGTGATTGAGGTGTGTCAGGTTATGGGGGGGAGTGATCGAGGTGTGTAAGGTTATGGGGGGAGGGGGGAGTGATCGAGGTGTGTAAGGTTATGGGGGGGGAGGGGAGAGTGATTGAGGTGTGTCAGGTTATGGGGGGGAGGGGGAGTGATCGAGGTGTGTAAGGTTATGGGGGGGAGGGGGGAGTGATCGAGGTGTGTAAGGTTATGGGGGGGAGGGGAGAGTGATCGAGGTGTGTAAGGTTATGGGGGGGAGTGATCGAGGTGTGTAAGGTTATGGGGGGAGGGGGGAGTGATCGAGGTGTGTAAGGTTATGGGGGGAGGGGGGAGTGATCGAGGTGTGTAAGGTTATGGGGGGGAGTGATCGAGGTGTGTAAGGTTATGGGGGGAGGGGAGAGTGATCGAGGTGTGTAAGGTTATGGGGGGGAGTGATCGAGGTGTGTAAGGTTATGGGGGGAGGGGGAGTGATCGAGGTGTGTAAGGGTATGGGGGGAGTGTTCGAGGTGTGTAAGGTTATGGGGGGGAGGGGAGAGTGATTGAGGTGTGTCAGGTTATGGGGGGGGAGTGATCGAGGTGTGTAAGGTTATGGGGGGGAGGGGGGAGAGTGATCGAGGTGTGTAAGGTTATGGGGGAGAGTGATCGAGGTGTGTAAGGTTATGGGGGCGAGTGATCGAGGTGTGTAAGGTTATGGGGGGAGGGGAGAGTGATCGAGGTGTGTAAGGTTATGGGGGGGAGGGGGAGTGATCGAGGTGTGTAAGGTTATGGGGGGGAGTGATCGAGGTGTGTAAGGTTATGGGGGGGAGGGGGGAGAGTGATCGAGGTGTGTAAGGTTATGGGGGAGAGTGATCGAGGTGTGTAAGGCTATGGGGGGAGGGGGAGTGATCGAGGTGTGTAAGGTTATGGGGGGGAGGGGGAGTGATCGAGGTGTGTAAGGTTATGGGGGGGAGTGATCGAGGTGTGTAAGGTTATGGGGGGAGGGGGAGAGTGATCGAGGTGTGTAAGGTTATGGGGGAGAGTGATCGAGGTGTGTAAGGTTCTGGGGGAGAGTGATCGAGGTGTGTAAGGTTATGGGGGAGGGAGAGTGATCGAGGTGTGTAAGGTTATGGGGGGAGGGGAGAGTGATCGAGGTGTGTAAGGTTATGGGGGGGGAGTGATCGAGGTGTGTAAGGTTATGGGGGGAGGGGGGAGTGATCGAGGTGTGTAAGGTTATGGGGGGAGGGGAGTGATCGAGGTGTGTAAGGTTATGGGGGAGGGGGGAGTGATCGAGGTGTGTAAGGTTATGGGGGGGAGGGGGAGTGATCGAGGTGTGTAAGGTATGGGGGGGAGTGATCGAGGTGTGTAAGGTTATGGGGGGGAGGGGGAGAGTGATCGAGGTGTGTAAGGTTATGGGGGAGAGTGATCGAGGTGTGTAAGGTTCTGGGGGAGAGTGATCGAGGTGTGTAAGGTTATGGGGGGAGGGGAGAGTGATCGAGGTGTGTAAGGTTATGGGGGGAGGGGAGAGTGATCGAGGTGTGTAAGGTTATGGGGGGAGGGGGGAGTGATCGAGGTGTGTAAGGTTATGGGGGGGAGGGGAGAGTGATCGAGGTGTGTAAGGTTATGGGGGGAGGGGAGAGTGATTGAGGTGTGTCAGGTTATGGGGGGGAGGGGGGAGTGATCGAGGTGTGTAAGGTTATGGGGGGAGGGGGAGTGATCGAGGTGTGTAAGGTTATGGGGGGGAGTGATCGAGGTGTGTAAGGTTATGGGGGGAGGGGGGAGTGATCGAGGTGTGTAAGGTTATGGGGGGGAGTGATCGAGGTGTGTAAGGTTATGGGGGGGGAGGGGAGAGTGATTGAGGTGTGTCAGGTTATGGGGGGGGAGTGATCGAGGTGTGTAAGGTTATGGGGGGGAGTGATCGAGGTGTGTAAGGTTATGGGGGGGGGAGTGATCGAGGTGTGTAAGGTTATGGGGGGAGGGGGGGAGTGATCGAGGTGTGTAAGGTTATGGGGGGGGAGGGGAGAGTGATCGAGGTGTGTAAGGTTATGGGGGGGGAGTGATCGAGGTGTGTAAGGTTATGGGGGGGAGGGGGGAGTGATCGAGGTGTGTAAGGTTATGGGGGGGAGTGATCGAGGTGTGTAAGGTTATGGGGGGGGTGATCGAGGTGTGTAAGGTTATGGGGGGGAGGGGGAGTGATCGAGGTGTGTAAGGTTATGGGGGGAGGGGGGAGTGATCGAGGTGTGTAAGGTTATGGGGGGGAGGGGGAGTGATCGAGGTGTGTCAGGTTATGGGGGGGAGGGGAGAGTGATCGAGGTGTGTAAGGTTTTGGGGGGGAGGGTAGAGTGATCGAGGTGTGTAAGGTTATTGGGGGAGGGGGAGTGATCGAGGTGTGTAAGGTTATGGGGGGGAGTGATCGAGGTGTGTAAGGTTATGGGGGGGAGTGATCGAGGTGTGTAGGTTATGGGGGGAGGGGGGAGTGATCGAGGTGTGTAAGGTTATGGGGGGGAGTGATCGAGGTGTGTAAGGTTATGGGGGGGAGTGATCGAGGTGTGTAAGGTTATGGGGGGGAGTGATCGAGGTGTGTAAGGTTATGGGGGGAGGGGGAGTGATCGAGGTGTGTAAGGTTATGGGGGGAGGGGGGAGTGATCGAGGTGTGTAAGGTTATGGGGGGGAGGGGGAGTGATTGAGGTGTGTAAGGTTATGGGGGGAGTGATCGAGGTGTGTTAGGTTATGGGGGGGAGGGGGGAGAGTGATCGAGGTGTGTAAGGTTATGGGGGAGAGTGATCGAGGTGTGTAAGGTTCTGGGGGAGAGTGATCGAGGTGTGTAAGGTTATGGGGGGAGGGGAGAGTGATCGAGGTGTGTAAGGTTATGGGGGAGGGGAGAGTGATCGAGGTGTGTAAGGTTATGGGGGGGAGGGGAGAGTGATCGAGGTGTGTAAGGTTATGGGGGGGAGGGGGGAGTGATCGAGGTGTGTCAGGTTATGGGGGGGGAGGGGGGAGTGATCGAGGTGTGTAAGGTTATGGGGGGGAGTGATCGAGGTGTGTAAGTTTATGGGGGGGAGGGGAGAGTGATTGAGGTGTGTCAGGTGATGGGGGGGAGGGGGGAGTGATCGAGGTGTGTAAGGTTATGGGGGGGAGGGGGGAGTGATCGAGGTGTGTAAGGTTATGGGGGGGAGGGGAGAGTGATCGAGGTGTGTAAGGTTATGGGGGGGAGTGATCGAGGTGTGTAAGGTTATGGGGGGAGGGGGGAGTGATCGAGGTGTGTAAGGTTATGGGGGGAGGGGGGAGTGATCGAGGTGTGTAAGGTTATGGGGGGGAGTGATCGAGGTGTGTAAGGTTATGGGGGGGGAGGGGAGAGTGATCGAGGTGTGTAAGGTTATGGGGGGAGTGATCGAGGTGTGTAAGGTTATGGGGGGAGGGGGGAGTGATCGAGGTGTGTAAGGTTATGGGGGGGGAGAGTGATCGAGGTGTGTAAGGTTATGGGGGGAGGGGGGAGTGATCGAGGTGTGTAAGGGTATGGGGGGGAGTGATCGAGGTGTGTAAGGTTATGGGGGGGAGGGGAGAGTGATTGAGGTGTGTCAGGTTATGGGGGGGGAGTGATCGAGGTGTGTAAGGTTATGGGGGGGAGGGGGGAGAGTGATCGAGGTGTGTAAGGTTATGGGGAGAGTGATCGAGGTGTGTAAGGTTATGGGGGCGAGTGATCGAGGTGTGTAAGGTTATGGGGGGAGGGGAGAGTGATCGAGGTGTGTAAGGTTATGGGGGGGAGGGGGAGTGATCGAGGTGTGTAAGGTTATGGGGGGGGAGTGATCGAGGTGTGTAAGGTTATGGGGGGGAGGGGGGAGAGTGATCGAGGTGTGTAAGGTTATGGGGGAGAGTGATCGAGGTGTGTAAGGCTATGGGGGGAGGGGGAGTGATCGAGGTGTGTAAGGTTATGGGGGGGGAGGGGGAGTGATCGAGGTGTGTAAGGTTATGGGGGGGAGTGATCGAGGTGTGTAAGGTTATGGGGGGGAGGGGGGAGAGTGATCGAGGTGTGTAAGGTTATGGGGGAGAGTGATCGAGGTGTGTAAGGTTCTGGGGAGAGTGATCGAGGTGTGTAAGGTTATGGGGGGAGGGGAGAGTGATCGAGGTGTGTAAGGTTATGGGGGGAGGGGAGAGTGATCGAGGTGTGTAAGGTTATGGGGGGGAGTGATCGAGGTGTGTAAGGTTATGGGGGGGAGGGGGAGTGATCGAGGTGTGTAAGGTTATGGGGGGGAGGGGGAGTGATCGAGGTGTGTAAGGTTATGGGGGGAGGGGGGAGTGATCGAGGTGTGTAAGGTTATGGGGGGGAGGGGGGAGTGATCGAGGTGTGTAAGGTTATGGGGGGGAGTGATCGAGGTGTGTAAGGTTATGGGGGGGAGGGGGAGTGATCGAGTGTGTAAGGTTATGGGGGGGGAGTGATCGAGGTGTGTAAGGTTATGGGGGGAGGGGGAGTGATCGAGGTGTGTAAGGTTATGGGGGGAGGGGGGAGTGATCGAGGTGTGTAAGGTTATGGGGGGAGGGGGAGTGATCGAGGTGTGTAAGGTTTGGGGAGTGATCGAGGTGTGTAAGGTTATGGGGGGGAGGGGGGAGAGTGATCGAGGTGTGTAAGGTTATGGGGGAGAGTGATCGAGGTGTGTAAGGTTCTGGGGGAGAGTGATCGAGGTGTGTAAGGTTATGGGGGGAGGGGAGAGTGATCGAGGTGTGTAAGGTTATGGGGGGGAGGGGAGAGTGATCGAGGTGTGTAAGGTTATGGGGGGGAGGGGGGAGTGATCGAGGTGTGTAAGGTTATGGGGGGGAGGGGAGAGTGATCGAGGTGTGTAAGGTTATGGGGGGGAGGGGAGAGTGATTGAGGTGTGTCAGGTTATGGGGGGGAGGGGGGAGTGATTGAGGTGTGTCAGGTTATGGGGGGGGAGTGATCGAGGTGTGTAAGGTTATGGGGGGGGAGGGGAGAGTGATTGAGGTGTGTAAGGTTATGGGGGGGGAGAGTGATCGAGGTGTGTAAGGTTATGGGGGGGGAGTGATCGAGGTGTGTTAGGTTATGGGGGGAGGGGGGAGTGATCGAGGTGTGTAAGGTTATGGGGGGGAGTGATCGAGGTGTGTAAGGTTATGGGGGGAGGGGGGAGTGATCGAGGTGTGTAAGGTTATGGGGGGAGGGGGGAGTGATTGAGGTGTGTCAGGTTATGGGGGGGAGTGATCGAGGTGTGTAAGGTTTTGGGGGGGAGTGATCGAGGTGTGTAAGGTTATGGGGGGGGAGTGATCGAGGTGTGTAAGGTTATGGGGGGGGAGGGGAGAGTGATTGAGGTGTGTCAGGTTATGGGGGGGAGCGGGGAGTGATCGAGGTGTGTAAGGTTATGGGGGGGAGGGGGGAGTGATCGAGGTGTGTAAGGTTATGGGGGGGAGGGGAGAGTGATCGAGGTGTGTAAGGTTATGGGGGGGAGTGATCGAGGTGTGTAAGGTTATGGGGGGAGGGGGGAGTGATCGAGGTGTGTAAGGGTATGGGGGGGAGTGATCGAGGTGTGTAAGGTTATGGGGGGGAGGGGAGAGTGATTGAGGTGTGTCAGGTTATGGGGGGGGAGTGATCGAGGTGTGTAAGGTTATGGGGGGGAGTGATCGAGGTGTGTAAGGTTATGGGGGGGAGGGGGGAGAGTGATCGAGGTGTGTAAGGTTATGGGGGAGAGTGATCGAGGTGTGTAAGGTTATGGGGGGAGGGGGGAGTGATCGAGGTGTGTAAGGTTATGGGGGGGAGGGGGAGTGATCGAGGTGTGTAAGGTTATGGGGGGGAGTGATCGAGGTGTGTAAGGTTATGGGGGGGGAGGGGGGAGAGTGATCGAGGTGTGTAAGGTTATGGGGGAGAGTGATCGAGGTGTGTAAGGTTATGGGGGGAGGGGGAGTGATCGAGGTGTGTAAGGTTATGGGGGGGAGGGGGAGTGATCGAGGTGTGTAAGGTTATGGGGGGAGGGGGGAGTGATCGAGGTGTGTAAGGTTATGGGGGGGAGGGGGAGTGATCGAGGTGTGTAAGGTTATGGGGGGGGAGTGATCGAGGTGTGTAAGGTTATGGGGGGGAGGGGGGAGAGTGATCGAGGTGTGTAAGGTTATGGGGGAGAGTGATCGAGGTGTGTAAGGTTCTGGGGGAGAGTGATCGAGGTGTGTAAGGTTATGGGGGGAGGGGAGAGTGATCGAGGTGTGTAAGGTTATGGGGGGAGGGGAGAGTGATCGAGGTGTGTAAGGTTATGGGGGGAGGGGAGAGTGATCGAGGTGTGTAAGGTTATGGGGGGGAGATGGGAGTGATCGAGGTGTGTAAGGTTATGGGGGGGAGGGGAGAGTGATCGAGGTGTGTAAGGTTATGGGGGGGAGGGGAGAGTGATTGAGGTGTGTCAGGTTATGGGGGGGAGGGGGGAGTGATCGAGGTGTGTAAGGTTATGGGGGGGAGTGATCGAGGTGTGTAAGGTTATGGGGGGGAGGGGAGAGTGATTGAGGTGTGTCAGGTTATCGGGGGGGAGAGTGATCGAGGTGTGTAAGGTTATGGGGGGAGGGGGGAGTGATCGAGGTGTGTAAGGTTATGGGGGGAGGGGGGAGTGATCGAGGTGTGTAAGGTTATGGGGGGGAGTGATCGAGGTGTGTAAGGTTATGGGGGGAGGGGGGAGTGATCGAGGTGTGTAAGGTTATGGGGGGGAGTGATCGAGGTGTGTAAGGTTATGGGGGGAGGGGGGAGTGATCGAGGTGTGTAAGGTTATGGGGGGGAGTGATCGAGGTGTGTAAGGTTATGGGGGGAGTGATCGAGGTGTGTAAGGTTAAAGGGGGGAGGGGGGAGTGATCGAGGTGTGTAAGGTTATGGGGGGGAGTGATCGAGGTGTGTAAGGTTATGGGGGGAGGGGGGGAGTGATCGAGGTGTGTAAGGTTATGGGGGGGGAGGGGAGAGTGATCGAGGTGTGTAAGGTTATGGGGGGGGAGGGGAGAGTGATCGAGGTGTGTAAGGTTATGGGGGGGGGAGTGATCGAGGTGTGTAAGGTTAAGGTTATGGGGGGGGGAGTGATCGAGGTGTGTAAGGTTATGGGGGGGAGGGGGGAGTGATCGAGGTGTGTAAGGTTATGGGGGGGAGTGATCGAGGTGTGTAAGGTTATGGGGGGGAGGGGGGAGTGATCGAGGTGTGTAAGGTTATGGGGGGAGGGGGGAGTGATCGAGGTGTGTAAGGTTATGGGGGGGAGGGGGGAGTGATCGAGGTGTGTAAGGTTATGGGGGGAGGGGAGAGTGATCGAGGTGTGTAAGGTTATGGGGGGGGAGGGGGGAGTGATCGAGGTGTGTCAGGTTATGGGGGGGAGGGGGAGAGTGATCGAGGTGTGTAAGGTTTTGGGGGGGGAGGGTAGAGTGATCGAGGTGTGTAAGGTTATGGGGGGAGGGGGGAGTGATCGAGGTGTGTAAGGTTATGGGGGGGAGTGATCGAGGTGTGTAAGGTTATGGGGGGGAGTGATCGAGGTGTGTAAGGTTATGGGGGGAGGGGGAGTGATCGAGGTGTGTAAGGTTATGGGGGGAGGGGGGAGTGATCGAGGTGTGTAAGGTTATGGGGGGGAGGGGGAGTGATCGAGGTGTGTAAGGTTATGGGGGGGAGTGATCGAGGTGTGTAAGGTTATGGGGGGGAGGGGGGAGAGTGATCGAGGTGTGTAAGGTTATGGGGGAGAGTGATCGAGGTGTGTAAGGTTCTGGGGGAGAGTGATCGAGGTGTGTAAGGTTATGGGGGGAGGGGAGAGTGATCGAGGTGTGTAAGGTTATGGGGGGAGGGGAGAGTGATCGAGGTGCGTAAGGTTATGGGGGGGAGGGGGGAGTGATCGAGGTGTGTCAGGTTATGGGGGGGAGGGGGGAGTGATCGAGGTGTGTAAGGTTATGGGGGGGAGTGATCGAGGTGTGTAAGGTTATGGGGGGGGAGGGGGAGAGTGATTGAGGTGTGTCAGGTTATGGGGGGGGAGAGTGATCGAGGTGTGTAAGGTTATGGGGGGGGAGTGATCGAGGTGTGTAAGGTTATGGGGGGGAGTGATCGAGGTGTGTCAGGTTATGGGGGGAGGGGGGAGTGATTGAGGTGTGTCAGGTTATGGGGGGAGGGGGGAGTGATTGAGGTGTGTCAGGTTATGGGGGGGAGTGATCGAGGTGTGTAAGGTTATGGGGGGGAGTGATCGAGGTGTGTAAGGTTATGGGGGGGGAGTGATCGAGGTGTGTAAGGTTATGGGGGGGGAGGGGAGAGTGATTGAGGTGTGTCAGGTTATGGGGGGGAGGGGAGAGTGATCGAGGTGTGTAAGGTTATGGGGGGGAGTGATCGAGGTGTGTAAGGTTATGGGGGGAGGGGGGAGTGATCGAGGTGTGTAAGGGTATGGGGGGGAGTGATCGAGGTGTGTAAGGTTATGGGGGGGGAGGGGAGAGTGATTGAGGTGTGTCAGGTTATGGGGGTGGAGTGATCGAGGTGTGTAAGGTTATGGGGGGGAGGGGGGAGAGTGATCGAGGTGTGTAAGGTTATGGGGGGAGAGTGATCGAGGTGTGTAAGGTTATGGGGGCGAGTGATCGAGGTGTGTAAGGTTATGGGGGCGAGTGATCGAGGTGTGTTAGGTTATGGGGGGGAGGGGGAGTGATCGAGGTGTGTAAGGTTATGGGGGGGGAGTGATCGAGGTGTGTAAGGTTATGGGGGGGAGGGGGGAGAGTGATCGAGGTGTGTAAGGTTATGGGGGAGAGTGATCGAGGTGTGTAAGGTTATGGGGGGAGGGGGAGTGATCGAGGTGTGTAAGGTTATGGGGGGGAGGGGGAGTGATCGAGGTGTGTAAGGTTATGGGGGGGGAGTGATCGAGGTGTGTAAGGTTATGGGGGGGAGGGGGAGTGATCGAGGTGTGTAAGGTTATGGGGGGGGAGTGGGAGTGATCGAGGTGTGTAAGGTTATGGGGGGAGGGGGGAGTGATCGAGGTGTGTAAGGTTATGGGGGGGGAGGGGGAGTGATCGAGGTGTGTAAGGTTATGGGGGGGGAGTGATCGAGGTGTGTAAGGTTATGGGGGGGAGGGGGGAGAGTGATCGAGGTGTGTAAGGTTATGGGGGAGAGTGATCGAGGTGTGTAAGGTTCTGGGGGAGAGTGATCGAGGTGTGTAAGGTTATGGGGGGAGGGGGAGAGTGATCGAGGTGTGTAAGGTTATGGGGGGAGGGGAGAGTGATCGAGGTGTGTAAGGTTATGGGGGGGAGGGGGGAGTGATCGAGGTGTGTAAGGTTATGGGGGGGGAGGGGAGAGTGATCGAGGTGTGTAAGGTTTTGGGGGGGAGGGGAGAGTGATTGAGGTGTGTCAGGTTATGGGGGGGGAGGGGGGGAGTGATCGAGGTGTGTAAGGTTATGGGGGGGAGTGATCGAGGTGTGTAAGGTTATGGGGGGGAGGGGAGAGTGATTGAGGTGTGTCAGGTTATGGGGGGGGAGAGTGATCGAGGTGTGTAAGGTTATGGGGGGGGAGTGATCGAGGTGTGTAAGGTTATGGGGGGAGGGGGGAGTGATCGAGGTGTGTAAGGTTATGGGGGGGGAGTGATCGAGGTGTGTAAGGTTATGGGGGGAGGGGGGAGTGATCGAGGTGTGTAAGGTTATGGGGGGAGGGGGGAGTGATTGAGGTGTGTCAGGTTATGGGGGGGAGTGATCGAGGTGTGTAAGGTTATGGGGGGGAGTGATCGAGGTGTGTAAGGTTATGGGGGGGGAGTGATCGAGGTGTGTAAGGTTATGGGGGGAGGGGGGAGTGATCGAGGTGTGTAAGGTTATGGGGGGGAGGGGAGAGTGATTGAGGTGTGTCAGGTTATGGGGGGGAGGGGGGAGTGATCGAGGTGTGTAAGGTTATGGGGGGGAGGGGAGAGTGATCGAGGTGTGTAAGGTTATGGGGGGGAGTGATCGAGGTGTGTAAGGTTATGGGGGGGGAGTGATCGAGGTGTGTAAGGTTATGGGGGGGAGGGGGGAGAGTGATCGAGGTGTGTAAGGTTATGGGGGGGAGAGTGATCGAGGTGTGTAAGGTTATGGGGGGGGAGGGGAGAGTGATCGAGGTGTGTAAGGTTATGGGGGGGAGGGGAGAGTGATTGAGGTGTGTCAGGTTATGGGGGGGAGGGGGGAGTGATCGAGGTGTGTAAGGTTATGGGGGGGAGTGATCGAGGTGTGTAAGGTTATGGGGGGGAGGGGGGGAGTGATCGAGGTGTGTAAGGTTATGGGGGGGGAGGGGAGAGTGATTGAGGTGTGTCAGGTTATGGGGGGGGAGGGGAGAGTGATTGAGGTGTGTAAGGGTATGGGGGGGAGTGATCGAGGTGTGTAAGGTTATGGGGGGGAGGGGAGAGTGATTGAGGTGTGTCAGGTTATGGGGGGGGGGGAGTGATCGAGGTGTGTAAGGTTATGGGGGGGGAGGGGGGAGTGATCGAGGTGTGTAAGGTTATGGGGGGGAGGGGGGAGTGATCGAGGTGTGTAAGGTTATGGGGGGGGAGTGATCGAGGTGTGTCAGGTTATGGGGGGGAGGGGGGGAGTGATCGAGGTGTGTAAGGGTATGGGGGGGAGTGATCGAGGTGTGTAAGGTTATGGGGGGGAGGGGAGAGTGATTGAGGTGTGTCAGGTTATGGGGGGGGGAGTGATCGAGGTGTGTAAGGTTATGGGGGGGGAGTGATCGAGGTGTGTAAGGTTATGGGGGGGAGGGGGGAGAGTGATCGAGGTGTGTAAGGTTATGGGGGGGAGAGTGATCGAGGTGTGTAAGGTTATGGGGGGGAGGGGAGAGTGATCGAGGTGTGTAAGGTTATGGGGGGGAGGGGAGAGTGATTGAGGTGTGTCAGGTTATGGGGGGGAGGGGGGAGTGATCGAGGTGTGTAAGGTTATGGGGGGGAGTGATCGAGGTGTGTAAGGTTATGGGGGGGAGGGGGGAGTGATCGAGGTGTGTAAGGTTATGGGGGGGGAGGGGAGAGTGATTGAGGTGTGTCAGGTTATGGGGGGGGAGGGGAGAGTGATTGAGGTGTGTAAGGGTATGGGGGGGGGAGTGATCGAGGTGTGTAAGGTTATGGGGGGGGAGGGGAGAGTGATTGAGGTGTGTCAGGTTATGGGGGGGGGGGAGTGATCGAGGTGTGTAAGGTTATGGGGGGGAGGGGGGAGTGATCGAGGTGTGTAAGGTTATGGGGGGGAGGGGGGAGTGATCGAGGTGTGTAAGGTTATGGGGGGGAGTGATCGAGGTGTGTCAGGTTATGGGGGGGAGGGGGGAGTGATCGAGGTGTGTAAGGTTATGGGGGGGGAGGGGAGAGTGATTGAGGTGTGTCAGGTTATGGGGGGGGAGGGGAGAGTGATTGAGGTGTGTCAGGTTATGGGGGGGGAGGGGAGAGTGATTGAGGTGTGTCAGGTTATA
>NW_027311561.1:0-24331 GCF_047496795.1 Chiloscyllium punctatum | reverse complement strand
TCAGGTATGTTATTCGCAATTTAAATGCTGAAATATTGTAACGCCAACACCAAGCTCAAGGCCTCCTTCCTCATTGTGGAATAAATCTGTTGATGTTTCCACTGGACACTCTGACCACATATTGCATAATGGAGCACTTCTCATTTCTCCAATAGTCCCTCTGAATGACATAGCTCCTCATTCTGGATTAGTGGTGCTGGAAGAGCACAGCAGTTCCGGCAGCATCCAAGTAGCTTCGAAATCGACGTTTCGGGCAAAAGCCCTTCATCAGGAATAAAGGCAGTGAGCCTGAAGCGTGAAGAGATAAGCTAGAGGAGGGTGGGGGTGGGGAGAAAGTAGCATAGAGTACAATGGGTGAGTGGGGGAGGGGATGAAGGTCATAGGTCAAGGAGGAGAGGGTGGAGTGGATAGGTGGAAAAGAAGCTAGGCAGGTAGGACAAGTCCGGGCAAGTCAAGGGGACAGTTACTGAGCTGGAAGTTTAGAACTAGGGTGAGGTGGGGGAAGGGGAAAATGAGGAAACTGTTGAAGTCCACATTGATGTCCTGGGGTTGAAGTGTTCCGAGGCGGAAGATGAGGCGTTCTTCCTCCAGGCGTCTGGTGGTGAGAGAGCGGCGGTGAAGGAGGCCCAGGACCTCCATGTCCTCGGCAGAGTGGGAGGGGGAGTTGAAATGTTGGGCCACGGGGCGGTGTGATTGATTGGTGCGGGTGTCCCGGAGATGTTCCCTAAAGCGCTCTACTCGGAGGCGCCCAGTCTCCCCAATGTAGAGGAGACCACATCGGGAGCAACGGATACAATAAATGATATTAGTGGATGTGCAAGTAAAACTTTGATGGATGTGGAAGGCTCCTTTAGGGCCTTGGATAGAGGTGAGGGAGGAGGTGTGGGCGCAGGTTTTACAGTTCCTGCGGTGGCAGGGGAAAGTGCCAGGATTGGAGAGTGGGTTGTTTGGGGGCGTGGACCTGACCAGGTAGTCGCGGAGGGAACGGTCTTTGCGGAAGGCGGAAAGGGGTGGGGAGGGAAATATATCCCTGGTGGTGGGGTCTGTTTGGAGGTGGCGGAAATGTCGGCGGATGATTTGGTTTATGCGAAGGTTAGTAGGGTGGAAGGTGAGCACCAGGGGCATTCTGTCCTTGTTACGGTTGGAGGGGTGGGGTCTGAGGGCGGAGGTGCGGGATGTGGACGAGATGCGTTGGAGGGCATCCTTAACCACGTGGGAATAGAAATTGCGGTCTCTAAAGAAGGAGGCCATCTGGTGTGTTCTGTGGTGGAACTGGTCCTCATGGGAGCAGATCCGGAGGAAGTGGAGGAACTGGGAATACGGGATGGCATTTTTGCGAGAGGTAGGGTGGGAAGAGGTGTAATCCAGACAGCTGTGGGAGTCGGTGGATTTGTAAAAAATGTCAGTGTCAAGTCGGTCGTCATTAATGGAGATGGAGAGGTCCCTGGAAGGGGAGGGAGGTGACAGAGATGGTCCAGATAAATTTAAGGTCAGGGTGGAATGTGTTGGTGAAGTTGATGAATTGCTCAACCTCCTCGCGGGAGCATGAGGTGGCGCCAATGCAGTCATCAATGTAGCGGAGGAAGAGGTGGGGAGTGGTGCCGGTGTAATTACGAAAGATCAACTGCTCTACGTAGCCAACAAAGAGACAAGCATAGCTGGGGCCCATACGTGTGCCCATGGCTACCCCTTTGGTCTGGAGGAAGTGGGAGGATTCAAAGGAGTAATTGCTAAGGGTGAGGACCAGTTCGGCCAAACGAATGAGAGTGTCAGTGGAAGGGTACTGTTGGGGACGTCTGGACAGGAAAAAACGGAGGGCTCGGAGGCCCTGGTCATGGCGGATGGAGGTGTAGAGGGATTGGATATCCATGTTGAAGATGAGGCCTTGGGGGCCGGGGAAACGGAAGTCTTGGAGGAGGTGGGGGGCCTGAGTGGTGTCTCGAACAGATGTGGGGAGTTCCTGGACGAGGGGGGATAGGACAGTGTCCAGGTAGGTAGAGATGAGTTCAGTGGTGCAGGAGTATGCTGAGACAATGCGTCGGCCAGAGTGGTCAGGCTTGTGGATCTTGGAAAGGAGGTTGAACCGGGCAGTGCGGGGTTCCCGGACTATGAGGTTGGAAGCTGTGAGTGGGAGATCTCCTGGGGTGATGAGGTTCTGTATGGTCTGGGAGATGATGTTTTGGTGAAGGGGGGGTGGGGTCATGGTCGAGGTTTCTGTATGGTCTGGGAGATGATGGTTTGGTGATGGGGTTTCTGTATGGTCTGGGAGATGATGGTTTGGTGATGGGGCCTCATGTCTGAGCATAAAAATATTACATCCTTCTGTACCACTTAATGCTGTAACCGCTTCACCTGCTATTCCTGACCTATGCCAGTAAACCTTACTCTCACAGGTATATGTTTTAAGAGGATCTCACACATTCTTCTCAATCCTTCACATAAACCAAACTTTGATTTCTGAACCAAATCATCATCATCCATTTCAGCTTCTCATCTTGCCATTGCAACTCTCTGCTCTTCCACATGTGTTCTCATGACTGCAGGAAGTGAATTGTTGAACTTCTCCAAAATTAGAGTCTCTCTCAGAGTGCCATAGGTTTGCTCTGTTTTTATTACCTTTCCCCACCTTTCAAAATTACTTTGTTCGATTCTTTCAAACACAACGTGTGTTTAACCAGGGACACTATTTTAGATTCCTGAAACACTGTCGGCTTCTGGCACAAGCTCAAATGTACTTCAGATGGCTTTCTTCACCTCCTCCGATAGGGATGCAAATACCTATCAGCTTTGAAACTAAATCCACATGTTCTCTGGCCACTGCACTTGTTTAGCCACTTTCTGAAATGAAATTAAAAAGGCTCCCCCATCATTGTCATCAAATTTAGATAATGCCTGGATGTATTTAAACAGATCCTGATCAGGCCTTTGGCTACCATAGGGTTGCTCTACCTCACTATCCTCTAATGGAAATCCATACAAAATGAAGAGGAATTTAGAATAACTTAACTATTGGAAACCTTAACCGAATAATGGATACAGTACGTTCTACAAATCAACTGTTCAATCTACTAACATCACCTAAACACACCCCTTGGCAAAAAGGAACATTCAGACATGCATTCAAACATACAGTTCTCAAATGCAGGAGGAAACACCATCAAGTGAGGCTTTGGAGAGAGTAGCAGCTAGGGATAATTTACTAAAACTTCCAACCCCTCTGGGACCCCAAGCACCCGGTGATTGTTACAGCTACAAGAAAAACCAAACTAGAAAGCCTGGTATGTGCGAGCAGGCCATTGTTACTACTATTTATTAAAAACCCTAAACTCCCAGAAAGTTATTTACTTCAGCTGTTTTCAGTTGGCAGTTTGGCCTTTAAGACCGCTTACTAAAAAAAATTAGAAACCAACGTTTTATTGAAAAAGGTGACAGCATTGTCATGCAATTTAGATGCCTGGTCCTTCACTCAGTGGGCTTCCTCGTGTTACTTATCGCAAGGTCACCTGAGAGGGACAGCCACAGGTCCAGACCAAGTTACAATGATGTGTCTCATAACTTCTGAAACACCCCTGTCCATGGACCATCACATGGGACACACCGGGAAGTGAACAACAGCCTGACACACCCCATTTCAGTATTTCTGAGCTACACAATGCCAGCACTCGATACACTAGGGAGACAAAACCCAAGGCCAGGGAAAGAAAGAAAGGGACAGAGAGATTCACTTTAAAGACAGAAACAGTCAGTTAATTAACTGAAAAGATGTTGTGGAAATATGTGGAAAAAGATAGGACAGTGGGACTAACTGGAGAAGTGAGTAAAATGACAAGAATGAGAACATTGAATAAAGGCATTGTCAGATCAGCTGGAATGGTTTGTTACATCAAATTCTGAATCTGCTTGACAGAACACCACAAATAACATAAACTGGGACAAGATGACAGCCCAGCATGGAGAGCTGTGCAGACCATGCTAGTGTGTTGCTCAGTAAACTGCACTATCTGCCCAGCATGAGAGTATTGCAAACTTTACTACCATATGCTAACTATCCTCGCATCAGATTACTGCCTGCAATGGGAAGGTTTGGTGTGGTGTGTGTGTGTGGTTGAATGCGAAACTCATTGTTTGAGAAGGAACGCACATGGAGGAGACTATTTTAAATACGAACAACTGGCAGGCATTTTGTTAATCAACAGAGAGAACGAGGGACGTTTCACGTACAGATGATATAAAGTTTTTGAGAATGTTAAAATAAAGGCATTGCCAGACACAACAGAATATTCATCGGCGTGCACATGAATGACAGATGGATGGGAGTTTGATGTGAGGTCGAATCAGATTTGTTTCGGCAGGTCTGAAGCCGGGACCATCAGCAGCAGATTATTGGCTTCATTAAGCCTGTACTTCATAGCTCAAGGTTCAAACAGCAGATGGAATAAACCAGTGAGATACATTCTGGAGTGGGGAGTATTTCAAGTTAGAAATGTTTAAGGCATGGTGTCAAGAATCAGCTCATAGTCAAAGAGATGTCTCACAGTTGTGACTTGTCTGCTTCAGCTGCAGGTATTGGCCAGGGATGGGATGGAAACAGTGGAAGGAAGTGGAGTTTGTAACCAGAGCAGGAGACGGTGACCTCCATGCTCTTAACAACAAAGGCAATGAGACAATGCATTGTGGTTCTCCCCTGAAACTGAATAGATCAACATAGAGAACCGTGAGTAACACTGCCAGAGCAGAGAGCGAGACAGTAATTGAACACGTTCATTCATGTAGTTAGTAGTGGTCTGTAGAGTGAATGTCTGGATTCAGAGATTCAACAGGAACAATAATAGTGACAAGATGTGTAGACTATATGAAATAACAAGAATAAATTCATAATTGGTTTATAGAAAACAAAATCTGGACAGTGACACTCACCAGGAACACCAACGATAGCCAGGAAGGGATAATAAAAAAATTTAATAATGAGAAGAACGTAATAGATCCGCGATGATAATGACAACCAATAAAATGCAGAATGACGCCAAACATAATCGGATAAGCTCCTGTATATTGTTGGAATATTCCAATCTAATGTTCTCAGATTCTGATCCATTGTTGGTACATTCCAGTCTAATGTTCTCAGATTCTGATCTCTTCTCCCCCTCTCTCTGGATCTGCTGATCCCTGTCAGTGCTCTCGGTGATGCTCCGCTCATGTTATGGGTTGACACATTGAATGGAGCCCATTTATCATTAAAAGATGGAAACACTCCACTGGGATAATTAGAATCCATGGAGACTGGCATTAATCACAGTCACTGAACAAATAGGCTCAGTTAACCTGTTCAAAACATCACTTTTCATTTACTGGTTTTGGATGGAATGGATGAGGGTTGCTGAGGAATGGATCATAAATCTTTAAATCTTTTTATTAACTTGTATATGATTTTATTAACAGGACACTGCAGGCGTCTATATATGTTCCACTCTGTTTATGAAAGGAGGCAGTTATAAAATAACAGATCGGCTGCATAAAAGAAAGTCGGGTGGGCAATTTTCTAGATACCTGAACCCAAAGTACGGTACTTATTGACCAGTGTGCGGCCACTCCTGGTTTTGATGCCCTGTTATCAAATCCTTTCATAACCTTGAGACAGAGCATTGAGATTGCTGCTCAGGAACAGGCCAAAGCAATTCTGTCCCTACGGGCATCTTACGGAGGGATAAGAGAAGGCCATTCAGTCCATATTAGCCTGTTGTTACTTAAAAAGGTGGAAAGCTGGAATATTGGCACATTTTGCCGAAAGAATAATTCAAAACGAAGAGATGCATCGCTGCAGCTGTATGAAGTGTTACTGAGAGGGCCCTGGATTAAATAGTGTTGTTTGTGTTTCTGTAACTGAGAAGGGATAGAGCTCCATTAGATACAGGTTACCAGCTGCTCATAATCCAAGGGTTGTTGTCTCATTTAATGTCTCGGATCTGTTACACAGGGACAGGAGGAGGCCATGAAGCCTCATGAGTCTAGTTCAGAGGGACACGAGGAGCCCATTCAGCCTCTCGAGCCTGTTATAGAGGGGCAGGAAATGTTTATTTAACATTCAAGTCTATAACACATAAATTTTAGTTTTAAACTCGTTGTGGAATAGGAAAGACCTGATGTAAACATTAAAGTTCTAACTTTGAACAAGGCCAATTTTGAAAGTGTTAGGCTGAAAGGCTGATTGGAATACCCTATTCACAGGTAAAGGGATGGTTGGTAAATGCAAGGCCATCAAAACTTGGTTTCAGAGAGTCCAGAGCCAACGTGTTCCTATTAGTGAGTGGGGCAAGGCTGGTGGGTGCAGGGAGTGCTGGATGGCTAGATATATTGATGCTCTGGTCAAGGTAAGGAAGGAGGCATATGTCAGGTAAACAGAGCTGTGTTTAAGTGAATCCCGAGAGGTGTATAAGGGCAATAAGTGTATAGTCAATGGGGAAATTGGGCCAGAAAAATGTGGACATGAGATGGCTTTAGAAATAGGGTTAACGAGGCATTGAAGCAACTCTACACATCCTTTAATTGCAAAATATTAACTAGGGAGAGAATAGGGCACATTAAAGATCAGTAAGGCTAGGTATGTGTGGAACCATAGGAGATGGAAGGGATACTAAACAAGTATTTTTCCTAGTATTTAATGTAGAAGAGGTTACAAGAGCGGGAGAATAAAGAAATACATAGTGATATTTTGAAAAGTATCTATATTACAAGAAGATGTTTGACATTTTAAAACACATAAAGGTGAACAAATCCCTGGGACCTGATCAGTTGTATCCCAGAATATTGTGGCAAGCTAGGAAAGAAATTGCTCAGCCTTTTGCTGATATATCTGTAACATTAATTTCCACAGGTGAGGTGGCAAAAGATTGGAGGGTTGCTAACAGAGTGTCATTGTTTCAGAAACTAAAGAAAACCCAGATAACTATAGATTGGTGAGCCTGATGTCAATGGTGACTAAATTGTTGGAGGGGATTTTGAAGGAAACGATGTATATGCATTGGGAAAGACAAGGACTGAAGAGGGCTTTGTACATTGGAGATCACGTCACACTGACTCGGTGGAATTTTTTGAGGAAGTGAAGATGGTGTTTGAGAAGCCAGGACAGTGGATGCTGTCTTCATGGAGTTCAGTAAGAAAACCAAAATGTTCGACATGGTAGACTGGTTAGCAAGGTTAGGCTGCCTGGGATCCAGGTAGAACTTGACATTTAGGTCCAAACTTTTCTTGAATATCGGAGACAGGGTGTGACAGTTGGCATTTGTTCATTAAACTTGGAGACCTGTGACCAGTGGCGCTGCTCACAAAGATCAATAGTGGGTCCACTGCCTTTTGTTACTTATACAAATCATTTGCACTTGAGTGTATGAAGTATTGCCAGTAAGTTTGTAGATAACTCCAAATTTGGTGGTGTAGTCGACAGTGAGGACTGATCTCTCAGAACTTAATTAGGTGAGCTGAGGAGTGTCAGATGGAGTTTATTTTAGATAAATGTGAGGTGTTGCATTTTGGCAAGAAAAATCAGGGCCAGGCATACAGGTAGGATCCTGTTGAAAATTGCCAATCAAGGAGAACTCCATAGAAATTATCGAATCCCTACAGTTAGGAAACAGGATTTTCGGCCCATCGAGGCCACACCGTCCCTCTAAATAGTATCCCACTGAACAAACCCCAACCCTATCCCTCTCAGCCTGCATTTCCCATGGCTCATGCACCTTGCCCTCACATCCAAGGATAGTATGAGCAAATTAGGATGGCCAACCTACCCTTATCTGTATATCGTTATACTGTCGGAGGGAAACATAGCACCCGAGGAAGCTCACACAGTCACGGGGAGAATGTACAAACTCCACACAGCTAGTCATTCAAGGATGGAATTAAACCCCGATCGCTGCCCTGTGAGGCACCTTGTGGTGCAGGTTCTCTGTTCCTTGAAATTGCCGTCACAAGTAGACAGCGCAGTGAAGAAGGCACTCAGTGTTCTTCCCTTTATTGGTGCGTGCTTTGAGTCTAAGCATTTGCATGATGCCTTGCATCTGTACAGCACATTGGTTTGGCCACCTTTGTAATATTGCTTTTAATTCTGGTCAACCTGCTGTCGGAAAGATGTGAGGGACAACATTTTCACTCAGAGTCTGCTGCGTGTATGGATTGAACAGCCAAAAGAGGTGGTGGAGGCAGATACAGTTACACCATTTAAAAGGCATTTGGATGGGTATGTGCATGGGAAGGGTTTAGAGGGAGATGGGACAACTGCTGGCTAGGGGGACGAGATTAATTTCGGATATTTGGTTGGTATAGATGACCAGACCGAAGGATCATTTTCCATGCTATACATCTCTGAGAGTCTATTGACTCTTGAGTGTATAACACGGGAACAGGAGGAGGCTATTCAGCTTCTGAAGTCTGTCAGTCCGCTGGTTTGCTCAATTACTGACAGTAAAATACAAAAATAAATCATTCAGATTTTGATGCTGTTTTACAGAAACAGGAGAAAGGCTTTTCGTCAAGAAAAGCTGTAAACAATGTGAAGAGGCCATTCAGTCCCTCACCTTCATTCCACAGGAGCAGCAGGTGAGCACAGAGCTATTGGAGCCTGTTACTCAGGAGCAGGAGGAGGACATCAATATACACAAAACTTCGATTAGGGGGCAGTCACTCAACTGCTTGAGACTGGGACACAGGAACAGGAGGGAGTCATTCGAACTGCTCGTGACTGGGACACAGGAACAGAAGGGAGTCACTCAACTGCTCGAGACTGGGACACAGGAACAGGAGGGAGTCTCTCAACTGCTTGAGACTGGGACACAGGAACAGGAGGGAGTCACTCAGCTGCTCGAGACTGGGACACAGGAACAGAAGGGTGTCATTCAACTGCTCGAGACTGGGACACAGGAACAGAAGGGTGTCATTCAACTGCTCAAGACTGGGACACAGGAACAGGAGGGAGTCACTCAACTGCTCGAGACTGGGACACAGGAACAGAAGGGTGTCATTCAACTGCTCGAGACTGGGACACAGGAACAGGAGGGAGTCACTCAACTGCTCGAGACAGGGACACAGGAACAGGAGGGAGTCACTCAACTGCTCGTGACTGGAACACAGGAACAGGAGGGAGTCACTCAACTGCTCGTCACTAGGACACAAGATCAGGAGGGAGTCACTCAACTGCTCGTGACTGGGACACAAGATCAGGAGGGAGTCACTCAACTGCTCGTGACTGGGACACAGGGACAGGAGGGAGTCACTCAACTGCTCGACACTGGGACACAGGAACAGGAGGGAGTCACTCAATTGCTCGGAACTGAGACACAGGAACAGGAGGGAGTCACTCAACTGCTCGTGACTGGGACACAGGAACAGAAGGGTGTCATTCAACTGCTCGAGACTGGGACACAGTTACAGGAGGGAGTCACTCAACTGCTCGTGACTGGGACACATGAACAGGAGGGAGTCACTCAACTGCTCGAGACTGGGACACAGGAACAGAAGGGTGTCATTCAACTGCTCGAGACTGGGACACAGGAACAGGAGGGAGTCACTCAACTGCTCGAGACTGGGACACAGGAACAGGAAGGAGTCACTCAACTGCTCGAAACTGGGACACAGGAACAGGAGGGAGTCACTCAACTGCTCGAAACTGGGACACAATAACATGAGAGAGTCATTCAACTGCTTGAGACTGGGACACAGTTACAGGAGGGAGTCACACAACTGCTTGAGACTGGGTCACAGGAACAGGAGGGAGTCACTCAACTGCTCGTGACTGGGACACAGGAACAGAAGGGTGTCATTCAACTGCTCGAGACGGGGACACAGGAACAGGAGGGAGTCACTCAACTGTTCGAGACTGGGACACAGTTACAGGAGGGAGTCACTCAACTGCTCGTGACTGGGTCACAGGAACAGGAGGGAGTCACTCAACTGCTCGAGACTGGGACACAGGAACAGAAGGGTGTCATTCAACTGCTCGAGACTGGGACACAGGAACAGGAGGGAGTCACTCAACTGCTCGAGACTGGGACACAGGAACAGGAAGGAGTCACTCAACCGCTCGAGACTGGGACACAGGAACAGGAGAGAGTCATTCAACTGCATGAGACTGGGATACAGGGACAGGAGGGAGTCATTCAACTGCTCGAGACTGGGAAACAGGAACAGGAGGGAGTCACTCAACTGCTCGAAACTGGGACACAATAACATGAGAGAGTCATTCAACTGCTTGAGACTGGGACACAGTTACAGGAGGGAGTCACTCAACTGCTTGAGACTGGGTCACAGGAACAGGAGGGAGTCACTCAACTGCTCAAAACTGGAACACAGGGAAATCTAGATGCTTGTGAGGCCCGAGGATCCTGTTACGCAGGAACAGGAGGAGGAGACTCACTCCCCACCAGTATGGGACACTGGGAGAGAAGGGGAGTTTGCTTGGAACAAAAACAAATATATGAATAAGTTGCATGAATGGTCCACTCAATCCTGCCCCACCATTCACTAAGACCACGGCTGATCTGATGGTGATTTCCTCATTCCATTTTACGGAGACTGCCCTCTCTTCAGCCTCTGCCCCATTTGTTGGTCATGTTACAGACCCAGATGCTGCAACAACAGTCACCATGACTCATCCAGAGGGCCGGGTCTAACCGGATGAGTCTGGATTTGAAGGTTCCAATAACAAGAATGAAAACACAAAATAAAGGTATTGTCAGATGTTTAGTTCTCTCACATTCGCAATCCGACTCACATAACCAGCCCATCCATTATGCTTTCAGGATGGAGCACTGTTTAGATCCGGCTACAGTACTGCAGAATACAGCACAGCAATATCCAGAATGGAACTCTGTGCAGCCCACACCAATGTTGGATCTATAATCCTGGGCTAAATATCCAGAGTGTGGAGCTGTGCAGACCGCACTGGTTCATTCATATATAAACCCAGGCTGTTGCATTGTTCGGTAACACTGTGTTAGATCACTGCCCAGTGTGGGGAATCTTGCAGCCAATGTTGGAAGTGACAGGATGTGCTGCTCCCATCCATTTACAGCTCCATATCTCCACTGTGCCTTGACAAGGGGTGCCATGGATGTGAAAATCCCTGCGATTTAGAGATGTAAATGGAAACAGTTCAAATACCAACTACTCGAGACTGGGACACAGGAACAGGAGAGAGTCATTCAACTGCATGAGACTGGGATACAGGGACAGGAGGGAGTATTAAGGCGAGTATCACACCAGTATTTAAAGTTGAAATACCTGAGATAATATCCAAAGAGGTTTCGTGAATGGTGCAAAGTAGTTATAGAGGGGTGGTAATGTTATAGTGGTGGCATTAAAATCAACAATGTGAATTAGAGGAAGAAATATGCAGGGGGACTGGGGAGACTTGCAGGAACAATAGTGTTGTTATAATAGGTGATTTCAATTTTCCTAACATAGACTTCCATATGGTTAAGAACTTAGATGGAACGTAATTTGTTAAGTGTGTTCAGGAAAGATTCCACAATTGGGACAAGGGCGTATGTTGTTGGAGTTAGACAGGGGATTGCAGGGGATGATTGGAGTTGTTTGTTTCCAGATAAAAGGATCCCGGGCAAGTGGGAGGGCTTTAAAAGTGAGATAGCTCAAGTTCACGGTTTCCATTTTCCTGTGAGGGTGAAGGTTATGTGAGACGGAAAGAGAGAACTCTGGATGTCAAGAGATATTGAGGCTTTGACCAGAAAAAAGGAGGCGTGGCTCATGTTCAGGCAGCTCATATCAAGGGAATCCCTGGAGGTATATACAGGGGATAGAGGAGTTTACTGAAGAAGGATATCAGCAAGGTCATAAGGGTGTATGAGTTAGTCTTGGCTGAGAAGATTAGAGTGAGTCCAAATTCAGTAAAGTAAAGATAAAGAGCAACTAGAGAGAGAATAGGTAGCTTTAAAATCCAAAACCAGCATGCATGTGTAAAACCCCAAGAGATGGGTGAAGTCCTCAATTTCCCCTCTGTGTTTATCATGAAGAAAGACATGAATACCTGTGACCTTTAGGAGGTTAGTTGTGATACCTTGGTACTCTTCATATCACAGTATAGTTGCTGTTGGATATATTAGAACTCACAAAGTCAGACAAATCTCTTGGTCCTGACCAGGTATATCTGAGAGCAATGTAAGAGGCGAAAGAAAAAGCTTAGGGACCAAGATCCCGGAAGACTGGGCGGTAGCAAATGTTGTGCCCTTATTCAAGAAGATCTGCAAAGAAAAGCCTAGGAAATATAAACCAGTAAGCTTCACACCTGTTTTCGGTAAACCACTTGAGAAGGTTCTGAGAGATAAGATGTGCATGCATTTGGAAAGACAGAGTTTGACTTGGAGCAGTCAGCATTGCTTTGTGCGTGGCAGATCATGCCTTACAAATTTTGTAGATAATAACAAATTTGTTGGTGTCGTTGACAGTGATGAACGATCTCTCAGACCACAATGGGACTTTGTTTAGGTGAACCGAGGAGTGGCAGATCGAGTTTATTTTAGTTAAATGTGAGGTGTAGCATTTTGGCAAGACATATCAAGGCAAGACATATAGGTAGGGTCCTGTCGAAAGCTGCCAATCAAGGAGAATTCCATAGAAGTTATCGAATCCCTACAGTGAGGAAACAGGCTTTTCGGCCCATCGAGGCCACACCGACCCTCGAAACAGTATCCCACTAGACAAACCCCTATTCTATCCCTCTGAACCTGCATTTCCCATGGCTAATCCACCTCGCCTGCACATCCCTGGGTACTTTACTCAATTTAGCATGGCCGATCTACCCTTATCTGTATATCTTTATACTGTCGGAGGAAAACATAACATCCGGAGGAAACTCGTTCAGAGACGGGGAGAATGTGCAAACTCCACACAGGCAGTCATTCAAGGATGGAATTACACCCAGGTCGCTGCGCTCTGAAGCAGCAATGCTAGTCACTGAGCTACTGTGTCACCTTGTGGTTCAGGTTCTCCGTTCCTTGAAAGTGCTGTCACAGGTAAACAGTGTCGTGAAGAAGGCACTTGGTGATCTTCCCTTTATTGGTCCGTGCTTTGTGTCTAAACATTTTCACGACGCGTTGCATCTGTACAGGACATTGGTTTGGCCACTTTTGTAATATTGCCTTTAATTCCAGTTTCTCTGGATGTTGTCAAACTTGAAAGGGTACAGAAGAGATTTAAAAGAATGTTGCAGGTGTTGGAGGGTTAGAGTTACAGGGAGAGTTTGGATAGGCTGGGGCTATTTTCAAGTGTTGAGGCTGAGGAGCGACCTGAAAGGGGTTTATAAAATCATGAGGGGCATAGATAAGGTAAACAGTCAATGTCTTTTCCCAGATAGGCGAGTCCAAAATTAGAAGACAAAGGTTTAAGGTGAGAGGGGAAAGATTTAAATAGGGACATGAGGGACAACATTTTCACACAGAGACCGCTGCGTGTATGGATTGAACAGACAAAAGAGGCGGTGGAGGCATGTACAGTTACACCATTTAAAAGGCATTTGGATGGATACATGCAGGAGAGATGTTCAGACGGAAATGGGCCAAATGCTGGCAAGGGGAACGAGATTTATTTAGGATATTTGGTTTGGCATAGACGACCGGACTGAAGGATCGTTTTCTGCACTGTACATCTCTGAGACTCTATTGCCTTTTGAGTGTATAACACAGGAACAGGAGGAGGCTACTCAGCTTCTGAATTCTGTCAGTCAGATTGTTTGCTCAATTACGGAGAGCAAAATACAAAAATACATCATTCAGATTTTGATGGTGATTTACAGAATCAGGAGAATTGCTTTTAGTCAACAGAAGCTGTAATGAATGTGAAGAGGCTATTCAGTCCCTCAGTTCCATTCCACAGGAGCAGGAGGTGAGCACAGAGCTATTGGAGCATGTTACACAGGAACAGGAGGAGGACATCCATTTTCACAGACTTGGGATCAGGAAGCAGTCATTCAACTGCTCGAGGCTGGGACACAGGAACAGGAGGGAGTCACTCAACTGCTCGAGGCTGGGACACGGGAACAGGAGGGAGTCACTCAAATGCTCGAGACTGGAACACAGGAAGAGAAGGGTGTCATTCAACTGCTCGAGGCTGGGACATAGGAACAGGAGTGAGTCACTCAACTGCTTGAGACTGGGACACAGGAACAGGAGGGAGTCACTCAACTGCTTGAGACTGGGACACAGGAACAGGAGGCGGTCATTCAACTGCTTGAGACTGGGACACAGGAACAGGAGGGAGTCACTCAACTGCTCGAGACTGGGACACAGGAACAGGAGGGAGTCACTCAACTGCTTGAGACTGGGACACAGGAACAGGAGGGTGTCATTCAACTAATTGAGACTGGGACACAGGAAGTGGAGGCAGTCATTCAACTGCTTGAGACGGGGACATGGGAACAGGAGGGAGTCACTCAACTGCTCGAGACTGGGACACAGGAACAGGAGGGAGTCACTCAACTGCTCGTGACTGGGACACAGGAACAGGAGGGAGTCATTCAACTACTTGAGGCTGGGACATAGGAACAGGAGGGAGTCACTCAACTGCTTGAGACTGGGACATGGGAACAGGAGGGAGTCACTCAACTGCTCGAGACTGGGACACAGGAACAGGAGGGTGTCATTCAACTGCTTGAGACTGGGACACACGAACAGGAGGCGGGCATTCAACTGCTTGAGACTGGGACACAGGGACAGGAGGGAGTCATTCAACTGCTTGAGACTGGGACACAGGAACAGAAGGGTGTCATTCACCTGCTTGAGACTGGGACACAGGAACAGGAGGGTGTCATTCAACTGCTTGAGACAGGGACACAGGAACAGGAGGGTGTCATTCAACTGCTTGAGACTGGGACACAGGAACAGGAGGGAGTCACTCAACTGCTCGCGACTGGGACACAGGAACAGGAGGGAGTCATTCAACTACTTGAGGCTGGGACATAGGAACAGGAGGGAGTCACTCAACTGCTTGAGACTGGGACATGGGAACAGGAGGGAGTCACTCAACTGCTCGAGACTGGGACACAGGAACAGGAGGGTGTCATTCAACTGCTTGAGACTGGGACACACGAACAGGAGGCGGGCATTCAACTGCTTGAGACTGGGACACAGGGACAGAAGGGTGTCATTCACCTGCTTGAGACTGGGACACAGGAACAGGAGGGTGTCATTCAACTGCTTGAGACAGGGACACAGGAACAGGAGGGTGTCATTCAACTGCTTGAGACTGGGACACAGGAACAGGAGGGAGTCACTCAACTGCTCGAGACTGGGACACAGGAACAGGAGGGAGTCACTCAACTGCTCGCGACTGGGACACAGGAACTGAAGGGTGTCATTCAACTGCTCGAGACTGGGACACAGGAACAGGAGGGAGTCACTCAACTTCTCGAGACTGGGACACAGGAACAGGAGGGTGTCATTCAACTGCTTGAGACTGGGACACAGGAACAGGAGGGAGTCACTCAACTTCTCGAGACTGGGGCACAGGGACAGGAGGGAGTCACTCAACTGCTTGAGACTGGGAATGGGAACAGGAGGGAGTCACTCAACTGCTCGAGACTGGAACACAGGAACAGGAGAGAGTCACTCAACTGCTCGAGACTGTGACACAGGAACAGGAGGGAGTCACTCAACTGCTTGAGACTGGGACACAGGAACAGGAGGGAGTCACTCAACTTCTCGAGACTGGGACACAGGGACAGGAGGGAGTCACTCAACTGCTTGAGACCGGGACAGAGGAACAGGAGGGAGTCACTCAACTGCTTGAGACTGGGAATGGGAACAGGAGGGAGTCACTCAACTGCTTGAGACTGGGACACAGGAACAGGAGGGTGTCATTCAACTGCTCGAGGCTGGAACACAGGAACAGGAGGGAGTCACTCAACTGCTTGAGACTGGGACACAGGGACAGGAGGGAGTCATTCAACTGCTCGAGACTGGGACACAGGAACAGGAGGGAGTCACTCAACCGCTTGAGACTGGGACACAGGGACAGGAGGGAGTCATTCAACTGCTTGAGACTGGGACACAGGAACAGGAGGGAGTCATTCAACTGCTTGAGACTGGGACACAGGAACAGGAGGGAGTCACTCAACTGCTTGAGACTGGGACAGAGGAACAGGAGGGAATCACTCAACTGCTTGAGACTGGGACACAGGAACAGGAGGGAGTCACTCAACTGCTCGAGACTGGGACACAGGAACAGAAGGGAGTCACTCAACTGCTCGAGACTGGGACACAGGAACAGGAGGGTGTCATTCAACTGCTTGAGACTGGGACACAGGAACAGGAGGGAGTCACTCAACTGCTTGAGACTGGGACACAGGAACAGGAGGGTGTCATTCAACTGCTTGAGACTGGAACACAGGAACAGGAGGCGGTCATTCAACTGCTTGAGACTGGGACGCAGGAACAAGAGTGAGTCTTTCAACTGCTTGAGACTGGGACACAGGAACAAGAGGGAGTCACTCAACTGCTTGAGACTGGGACACAGGAACAGGAGGGAGTCACTCAACTGCTCGAAACTGGGACACAGGAACAGGATGGAGTCATTCAACTGCTTGAGACTGGGACATGGGAACAGGAGGGAGTCACTCAACTGCTCGAGACTGGGACACAGGAACAGGATGGAGTCATTCAACTGCTTGAGACTGGGACACGGGAACAGGGAAAGGAACAGGAGGTCGTCACTCAACTGCTCGAAACTGGGCCACAGGGAAATCTGTAGGCTAGTGAGGCCCCAGGATCCTGTTACACAGGAACAGGAGGAGCTGACTCACTTCCCACTAGTATGGGACATTGGGAGAGAAGAGGAGTTTGCTTGGAACAAACATAAATACATGAACAAGTTGGATTAGTGGTCCATTCAATCCTGCCCCACCATTCACTAAGACCACGGCTGATCTGATTGTGATTTCCTCATTCCATTTTACGGAGACTGTCCTCTCTGCAGCCTCTGCTCCATTTGTTGGTCATGTTACAGACCCAGATGCTGCAACAACAGTCACCATGACTCATCCAGAGGGTCGGGTCTAAGGATGAGTCAGGATTTGAAGGATCCAATCACAAGAATGAAAACATAAAATAAAGGTATAGTCAGATGTTTAGTTCTCTCACATTCGCAATCAAACTCACATAAACAGCCCATCCATAATGCATTCGGGATGGAGCACTGTGTAGATATGGCTCGTGTACTGCTGAATGCAACCCAACAATATCCAGAATGGAACTCTGTGCAGCCCACACCAATACTTAATCTTTATTCCTGGGATAAATGTCCAGCGTGGGGAGAAGTGCAGACCTCACTGGTTTATTCATATATAAACACAGGTTGTTCCAGTTTTCGGTAACACTGTGTTAGATCACTGCCCAGTGTGGGGAAACTTGCTGGAAGTGACAGGATGTTCAGCTCCCATCCAGTTACAGCAGCATATCTTCACTGTACCTTGACAAGTTTTGATGCAGATGTGAAAATCATTGCAAGGGAGAGATGTAAATGAAAACAGTTGAAACACCAATAGTTCTGATTAAGGCGAGTATCCTACAAGTAGTTAAAGATGAAATAACTGAGGTATTATCCGATGAGGTTCTGTGAATGGTACAAGGAAGTAAGAGGAGGTTCATGATGTTGTAGTGGTTGTACTATAAGCCTCCAAATCATCAATGGGAATTAGAGGAGCAAATATGCAGGGAAACTGGTGAGGGTAGCAGGAGCATTAGGATTGTCATAATAGGTGATTTAAATTTTCCTCACATAGACTGGGACATCCAGATGGTTAAGAACTTCGATGGAATGTAATTTCTTAAGTTTGTTCAAGAAAGTTTCCCAAGCAGTAAATAAAGGGTCCGACACGGGAAGGGACAAACTGTTGTGAAATAGGGATGGATAGGTGACGGTGGTAAAGTGGGGGAGTATTTTGGGAAAAGTAACTGGCGTTGTAGTAATTTTAAAATAGTTATGGGAGAGACCAAATTGGTCCACAGATTCAAGTTCTGAATTGGGCCAAGGCATATTTTGTTGGAATTAGACAGAGGATTGCAGGGGTTAATTGGAGTAGTTTGTTTTCAGGTAAAAGGATATTAGTCACGAGGGAGGGCTGTAAAAGTGAGATAGCTCGAGTTCAAGGTTTCCATGTTCCTGTGAGGGTGAAGGGAAAGTGAGGCTGGAAGAGAAAACCCTGGATGACAAGAGATATTAAGGCTCTAGCCAGCAAAAAGGAGGCGTGGTTCAGGTACAGGCAACTGGAATTAAGGGAATCCCTGGAGGTACAGGGGATACAGGAGTTTACTGAAGAAGGAAATCAGGAAGGCGAAAACGGAGTATGAGATAGCCTTGGCTGAGACGATTAGGGTGAACCCAAGTTCACTATAGTAAAGAAAAAGAACAACTGGAGAGAGAATAGGACGCCTTAAAAACCAAAATAGGCACGCATGTGTAAAACTACAAGAGAGGTTGAGGTCCTCAATTTCCCCTCTGTGTTTACCATGAAGAAAGACATGAAGACTTGTGACCTTTGGGAGGTTAATTGTCATATCTTGGTACTGTCGAAATCACAGTAGAGGTGCTGCTGGACATATTAGAATGCACAAAGTCAGGAAAATCTCTTGGTCCTGACCAGATATATCCAAGAGGACTGCAAGAGGTGAGAGAAGACAGGGGCCAAGGTCCTGGAAGACTGGGCGGTAACAAATATATAGTGCCCTTCTTCAAGAAGGGCTGCAAATAAATGCCTGGGAAATACAGACCAGTAAGCTTCACATCTGTTTGCGGTAAACTACCTGAGAAGGTTCTGAGATACAAGATATGCATGCATTTGGAAAGACAGAGTTTGACTTGAAGCAGTCAGCATAGCTTTGAGCGTGGCAGATCATGCCTTACAAATTTTATTAGGGTTTTTTAAGGAAGTGACCAGGAAAGTTGTCGAGGGCAGGGCGGTCAACATAATCTATATGGATTTCAGTAAGGCCTTTCGTAAGATTCCACATGAAAGGCCGCTCTAGAAGGTTAGATCGCACAGACTCTAAGGTAAGCTGGCAATTTGGTTACGCAATTGGTTTGACATTATAAAGCAAAAAGCTATGGTGGAGGTATGCTTGTTGGACTGGAGGCCTGTGACTAGTGGAGTGCCTCAGGGGTCCGTACTGTCCCCATTGCTGTGTGTTATCTAGATCAATGATTTAGACGAGAGTGCACAATGCAGGTTAGTAAGTTTACAGATGGCACTAAAATATTGAATGGTACAAGGAAGTAAGAGGGGGTTAGTGATGTTATAGTGGTATTGTTTACAGTGAGCAACATTATCAGAAATTGCAGCACTACCTTGATCAGCTGGGGAAGTGGGCTGAGAAAAAGCAAATGGAGTTTAATATAGATAAATGCTACATCTTTCATTTTGGAAAGTCAAATTCAGGTGGGAGTTTAATGGTGAATGAGAGGGCCTTGAGGAGTGTAGTGGAACAAAAGGATGTTGGATATCAGGTGCATGGTTGTCTGAATTTGAGTCGCAGATATACAGGACAGTGAAGAAGGTTGTTGGCACACTGGCCTACATCAGGGCATTGAGTATAGAAGTTGGGACGTTCTGTTGCCGTTGTACAGGATGTTGGTAAGGCTGCAGTTGGAGTATTGTGTTCAGGTTTGTTCACCTTGCCCTAGAAAGGATATTATTGAACGAGAAAGAATGTATAAGAAATTTACAAAGATGTTTCCTGGGCTAAAGTGTCTGCGTTATAGGGAGAAGTTGGGCAGGTTAGAACATATTTCCTAACAGCATAGAAAACTGAGGGGGATTATATTGAAGTGTACCTCTTATCAAATCATGAGAACCATGCATAGGGTGAATATTTCAATTTTTTTTGCAAGGTTGGGAAGCCAAGGACTAGAGGACATCTGTTAATGTTTGGAGGGGACAAAAATAAAAAGGAACCTGAGGGTCAACGTTTTTACACAGACTGTGTTTTGCCTTTGCACTGAGCTGCCAGTGGAAGTGGTTGAGGTGGGTACAATAACAACATTAAAAAGGTATTTGGATAAATACATGGATAGGAAAGAAGCAAGGGCAGGGAATTGGGGTGAGTGTGGATGCACATTTTGGTCGGCATCTACCAGCTGGGCCGAAGGGCCTGTTTCCATGCAGTAGAATCATATGACTGTAAACATGTGTGTTTCAGGATAGAGACAGAGAGGGACAGACTGAGAAAAAATGTAATGGAAAGATATGTTCACAGGTTTTAGAATGCTGATATGAAGACATTTCGATAGTATCATGCAACACGGGTCAGTATTATGAAGAATTATGAGTGAATGGAATAATGCTGTGAGTTCAGGCGATGGGGAGTTTTGAATGAGCATTTGTTCTGCAACTTTGTAACTGGGAGTGAGGACAGCAGAGTGTTCGGCTCATTGAACTGTATAAAGCAGTAATTTGTCTCAGTGTCATTTTCATTGAGTGTGACAGAGGGATTGTCTGTACGAAGCTGAGCTAGTTTCCTGGTGCTGTCCTATCGATCTCACCTCATTAAATACCACCCACCCCACCCACCTCTCATTGAATGCCAGCCCGATTCTTCCACCCATCATGATTGGAGGTACTCACAGTCGCCAGGATTTCCCTAGATATTCCGTGTTCCCTGTCACTGGTGCCATCTTTAAAAGGCCAAGGGGCACACGGCTAAGTTTTCTCAGTTTGGAGCTGCCCTGTACAGTTTACCCCGATCATGGCAGATAGTTTGTTGACGGTGCATGGTGTGCATAGTGGATGGGCTAGTGCAGAGAGGGGCCATTGCCTTCCCAGAGGGGGCCATACTACCAGACCCACCGAGCATGGTCTGTGCTCACCACCAAATTCAATGCAGCATCTGCGGCCTGAAGAAATATCCAGCAAAACAGGACAAGCATCAATAACCTTCCCCGCTCTGTCAGGGTAATTGGTCTCTCTACTCCCTCACACTCATTGTATATCTGTTATAGCACGACCAAGGCGCATGCTCCACCACTCTCACTGCCACATGCAACAGCTTCGCTCTCTCTCTCTCTCGCCTTTGTAATACCCCTCACACAGTTAGAGAACATTCTGGAGAACACCGAATATGGAATGTTCCAGATAGTGTTCCAAATAATGCCCAGTTTAAGGAAAATTAGCAGTGCCCCAGTGTGTAACCACAAAAGGGGAAGGAGTAGAGATGCACGTTTTCCAAATCACACATATTTCAAACCATGTTGAGGCCATTCAGCCCTTCAAGTGTGCTCTAGCATTTAATAACTTCCCAGCTGATCTGGTGCTTTTCTCAGATACAGGAGCTTTCAGTCATTCAACCCTCTGCGTTCCTGTCACTGTCCAGACGGCACTCAGGCACTTTTACCCCAATTATCTTCAAGCGCCTGCTTGAGGGCATTTCTGATGGAACGCGCTCTCCTAACAGTATATTCCATCAACTGTATACTTTCATGCAACAGTCAGCATGCTTTACACAGACCAAACAAAAATATACTTTTATTTTATGGTTATAGATATCCAATCACACTGTGTAATTCTGGTTATTTCAGTTGACTCACCATAATGATATTAAACCAAAAACAACTTCTAAACACGTCTTGTTATAAAATACAATTTCGAACAGAGAATGTTTTTACCCTTGCTGGGCCCAAGGGCTTTTATCCACACTGTAAGGATTCTACTAATTATAAATCACTCAAGTAAGACACACCCCTTGCTGCCCACAGTTTAAACCTGGAATCCATTATCACAGGATGCTAATTATAGGGGTAAGAAACATGATTTTGACTGTATTGCCCTCAATGTGACGAATTGTCATTCATGCTTTAACAGTCTTGATAATTATTGAGTTATGACAATACTCCATAAATGTTATATCCGTCATCTGAACTGTACCACTTTCCTTGTTATGAGTGCTTCTCTTGCCCTTTGTTTGTGACTGTTTCTGTGTGTAACAGTTACACAGTCTCCCACTCAGTTGGCTGGACGGCACGTTTGTGATGTAGAGCGCAGGTTCAGTTCCTCACACTGACAGAGGTTACCAAGAAGCGGACGCTCTCTCAACCTCACCCCATCAGCCGAGATGTGGTGACCCTCAAGATAAACCACCATGAGTGGACTGTGTAATGAGAGTTCTTTGGGACTCTATTCTATCAATGTTAGCATTTTAATACTTTTAAAAATATCTTTATTGAAAAAGAGAATTTTAATTTTATAATAAACCAATAACAACACAACTCCAGTAACTGATCTAAATTGCACCCATGTGCATGTACATACAAAACAAGTTAAAAAAAATAAACAGACAGAAGGAAAACAAAAATTTAACAGTAAATAATGAATAAATAATACTGCTCAGTGTAACAAAATGATAGCTCTCGTTCTTCAAGAGCATGAGCTGATATCCCTTTTTATGTTCATTATTCCTCCTCTTTGGATATAAGATTTATTAGATAATATCGTCATGGCTGTATAAAAGCCCTTCTGAGAGTGGCAGATAAGCCTGTATCAAGGTAATTCAAAAAGGTCTGCCATGGTCTTATATAAATCTCTGTTTTTGGTGCACCATGCTGGTGAGAATGGCCAAATGGATATTCTCCATGAAGAGCTTACGACGACCCAACAGACCCGGGTGGGGGGTGGGGGAGGGTGTTGGGTTTTTTTTGGTGGGGGGGTGGTGATTCAGACACAACAGAATGCTTTTCCTAGCACAGAAACTAAGGATATTTTTTCACTTGTGCATCTGTGTAAAGTACCCTGGGCAGGCCCAGGAAAAGAGAAACCAGGTCTATCTCCAATTCAGTCCCCTCGACTCACTCTATCACACCTAACACATTGCTCCAATATTTATGAAGCCTGCAGCAGGACCACATGCAATGTGTAAGAGTGCCTGTAGTCATTCTGCATTTCGGACATGCTGAAGATAATCCCATTTTGAATTTTGGGAGATAATCTAGGGTCAGATAGGCCCTATGAAGAATTTCCAACTGCATGGAAAGGGTCCTATTACAGATGAAATTCTTCGAGCATTTTCACAAATATCCTCCTCTGGCTCCGAAGTGTTCTGAACCCCCAACTCTCTCTCGCAGACATCACAAAGCTGCACAGTTTCGTCTGAGGGGACACTCTCCAACTAATGATAAAGGGTACTGTGGGAGAGTGTATTCTAAGCAATAAGCACCCTCTTCTCTCTATTGGATCTTTAAGAGTCTGGTAAAAGTGTGCTTTTTAAAATCAAATCTCTGATCTGGAAAAGAAAGAGAAGAGGTCTCTACTAGCAAGTCCATACATACGAGTTATTTGATCAAACAAATGACATCATTGTTTCTCCCTCAAAAAGCACGAGGTGCCTCAGTAGTGAGCATTGCTGCCTCACAGCACCAGGGTTCCGAATTTGGTTCCGGCATTGGATGCCTGGCTGTGTGGAGTTAACATATTCTAGGCCTGTCTGTGTGGGTTTCCTCCCACAGTCCAAAGATGTGTTGATTAGATGAATTGATTACTGATAAATCACCCATAGTGTTCAGTGATGAGTAGGTTGGGTCATTAGTCAGGGGAAATATAGGATGGTACGGGAATGGGTCTGGGTGGGCTACTCTTCAAAGGGTCAAAGTGGACTTGCTGGGCCCAAGGGCTTTAATCCACACTGTAAGGATTCTACTAATTCTAAATCACTCAAGTAAGACACACCCCTTGCTGCCCACAGTTTAAACCTGGAATCCATTATCCCAGTATGACAACCCGGCATACCAATTATAGGTGTAAGAAACATGGTTTTGACTGTATTGCCCTCAATCTGACGCATTGTCATTCATGCTTTAACAGTATTGATAATTATTGGGTTATTACAATACTCCATAAATATTCTCATTTTGTCTAAGACCAGCAGACCAATAAGGGTTCACTTTGTCTGAGAGGGTTCAATATCTAATCCTATTGACGCCGAGTCATCAGCGGCCCAGGCACTAACATAGGATAAAAATGACCTGAATTCAGAACTTTTAATCTGGGAGATATACTCCCCACAATGTGGGGTAGTTAAAATTTGGTTAGCTTGAGAGAGAGTCGCTTATGGTTCCTAAATGTCTGTCTGGGAACCATAAAAGGAAGCTTTCACACGGGTTACAGTAAATGAGGAAGAACATTCATTTTAAGAACAGCTATCCGACCTAGCCAGGATATTGGAGGTGCCTCCCTTCTTTGAAGGTCTTGTTTAATTTTTCAAACAAATAGACATAGTTCCTGTTAAATAAATGATCAAAAACGGATGTAATGAATATACTGAAATAGAGAAACCTCCCTCCCCCCACCCAC
>NW_027311560.1:0-24470 GCF_047496795.1 Chiloscyllium punctatum | reverse complement strand
AGATGGGGGAATGAGATGGGGAAGGAAGGGAGAAGGAGATAGGGGAAGGAGATAGAGGGGAAGGAGTTGGAGTGGGAGATGAGGTAAGGAAGGGGGAAGGAGATGGGGGAAGGAGATGGGGGAAGAAAGGGGGAATGAAATGTGGGGGAAAGGAATGGGGAAAGAGATTGGGGGCAAGGAATGAGGAACGAGATGGGGGGTAAGGAAGGGGGAAGGAGATGGGGGAAGCAGATAGGGTGGAAGGAAGGGGGAAGGAGATGGGGGAAGGAAGGGGGAAGGAGATAGCGGGGGAAGGAGATGGGGGGAAGGAAGGGGAAGGAGATGGGGAGAAGGAAGTGGGAAGGAGATGGGGGCAAGAATTATGGGGGGAAGGAAGGGAGAAGGAAATGGGGGAAGGAATGGTGGAAGTAGATGTGGGGGAAGGAAGGTGGAAGGAGATGGGGAGTAAGGAATGGGGAAGGAGATAGGGGAAGGAAGGGGAACAAGATGGGGTAAGCAACGGGGCAGAAGATAGGGGAAGGAGATGGGAGGAAGGAAGGGGGACGGAAGGGGTAGGGAAGGGGAAGGAGATGGGGAAGAAGGGGGTGAGGAGATAGGGGAGAAGGAGTTTGGGGAAGGAAGGGGAAGGAGGTTGGGGGGAAGGAGATGGGGAAGACGATGGGGGAATGAAGGGGGAAGGAGATGGGGGGAGGAGATAGGGAGGAAGGAAGGGGGAAGGAGATGGGGAAGGAAGTGGGAAGGAGATGGGGGAAGGAGATGGGGGAAAGAAGCGGGAAGGAGATGGGGGAAGGGAGGGGGAAGGAGACGGGGGAGAAGGAGATAGGGGAAGGAAGAGGGAAGGAGATCGGGGAAAAGGAGATAGCGGGGCAGGAATGGGGAAGGAGATAGTGGAGAAGGAGATGGGGGTTAAGGACGGGTGAAGGAGATGGGGGATGGAAGGGGGAAGGAGATGGGGGAAGGAAAGGGGAATGAGATAGGGGAAGGAGGTGGGGGTAAGGATGGGGAAGGAGATGGGGAAGGAAATGGGGTGAAGGAAGTGGGAATGAGATTTGGGGAAGGAAGGGGGAAGGAGATAGGGGGAGGAGATGGGCGAAGTAGATAGGGGGAAGTAGTTGGGGGGAAGGAAGGAGAAAGGAGATGGGGGATGGAGATTGGGGAAAAGGAAGGGGGAATGAGATTTGGGGAAGAAGATGGGGGAAGGAAGTGGGAAGGAGATGGGGAAGGAAGGGGGAAGGAGATGTGGGGGAAGGAATGGGGAAGGAGATGGGAGAAGGAAGGGGGAACAAGATGGGGGTAAGGAAGGGGGAAGGAGATGGGGGGTGTGGAAGGGGGAAGGAGATGGGGAAAAGAGATGGGGCGGAAGGAAGGGAGAAGGAGATGGGGGAATGAGATGGGGAAGGAAGGGAGAAGGAGATAGGGGAAGGAGATAGAGGGGAAGGAGTTGGAGTGGGAGATGAGGTAAGGAAGGGGGAAGGAGATGGGGGAAGGAGATGGGGGAAGAAAGGGGGAATGAAATGTGGGGGAAAGGAATGGGGAAAGAGATTGGGGGCAAGGAATGAGGAACGAGATGGGGGGTAAGGAAGGGGGAAGGAGATGGGGGAAGCAGATAGGGTGGAAGGAAGGGGGAAGGAGATGGGGGAAGGAAGGGGGAAGGAGATAGCGGGGGAAGGAGATGGGGGGAAGGAAGGGGAAGGAGATGGGGAGAAGGAAGTGGGAAGGAGATGGGGGCAAGAATTATGGGGGGAAGGAAGGGAGAAGGAGATGGGGGAAGGAATGGTGGAAGTAGATGTGGGGGAAGGAAGGTGGAAGGAGATGGGGAGTAAGGAAGGGGGAAAGAGATGGGGGAAGGAAGGGGGAAGGAGATGGGGGGAGAATTACAGGGGGAAGGAAGGGTGAAGGAGATGGGGAAGGAGATGGGAGAAGGAATGGGGGAAGTAGATGTGGGGGAAGGAAGGTGGAATGAGAGGGGGGTAAGGAAGGGGAAGGAGATGGGGGAAGGAGATAGGGGAAGGAAGGGGGAAGGAGATGGGGGAAAGGAACGGGGAAGGAGATAGCGGGGGAAGGAGATAGGGGGAAGGAAGGGGGAAGGAGATGGGGTAGCAGATGGGGGAAGGAAGGGGAAAGGAAATGGGGAAAGGAGATGGGGGAATGGAAGGAAGAAGGAGATGTGGGGGAAGGAAGGGGGAAGTTAATGCGGGGTAAGGAAGGGGGAAGGAGATGGGGTAAGCAGATAGGGGGAAGGAAGGGGGAAGGAGATAGTGAGGGAAGGAGATGGAGGAACGTAGAGGGAAGGAGATGGGGGGAATGAGATGGAGGAAGGAGGAGGAAGGAGATGGGGGATGGAAGGGGAAGGAGATAGGGGGATGGAGATGGGGAAGGAGATAGTGGGGAAGGAAGGGGGAAGGAGATAAGGGAAGGAGATCGGGGGGCAGAAAGGGGGAAGGAGATAGGTGGGAAGGAGATGGGGGGAGGAAAGGGGAAGGAAGGGAGAAGGAAGGGGGAAGGAGATGGGGGAAGAAGGGGGCAGGAGATAGGGGAGAAGGAGATGGTGGAAGGAAGGGGGAAGGAGATAGGGGGAAGGAAGGGGGAGGAGACAGGGGTGAAGGAAGGGGGAAGGAGATGGGTGAAGGAGAGGGGGGACGAAGGGGGGAAGGAGAGGGCGGAAGGAAGGGGAAAGCAGATGGGGGGAAGGAAGGGGGAAGGAGATGTGGGAAGGAAGGGGGAAAGAGATGGGAGAAGTAGATGGGGGAAGGAAGGGGGAATGAGATGGGTGGAAGGAGATGGGGGAGGGAGATGGGGAGAAGGAAGGGGGAAGGAGATGGTGGGGAAGGAAGGAGGAAGGAGATGGGGGGAGGGAGATGGGGGAAGGAATGGCGAAGGAGATAGCGGGGGAAGGAGATGGGCGAAGGAAGGGGGAAGGAGATGGGGGAAGGAAGGGGGAAGGAGATAGGGGAAGGAGATGGGGGAAGGAAGGGGGAAGGTAGGGGGAAGAGGATGGGGAAGAAGGGGGTGAGGATATAGGGGAGAAGGAGTTGGGGGAATGAAGGGGGAAGGAGATAAGGGGGAAGGAGAGAGGGGGAAGAAGATGGTGGGGAAGGAAGGGGGAAGGAGATAAGTTAAGGAGATAGGGGGAAGGAAATCGAAGGAGATGGAGGAAGGAGATGGGGTTAGGAGATGGGGAAGGAAGGGGGAAGGAGATGGGGAGAGGAGATAGGGGGAAGGAAGGGCGAAGGAGTTAGTGGGGGAAGGAAGGGGGAAGGAGATGTGGGGGAAGGAAGGGGGGAGGAGATTGGGGGGGAAGGAGATAGGGGAGGAAGGAAGGGGGAAGGAGATGGGAGAGGAGATAGGGGGAAGGAAGGGCGAAGGAGTTAGTGGGGGAAGGAGATGGCGGATAGAAGGGGGAAGGAGATAGGGGGAAGGAGATAGAGGGGAAGGAAGGGTGAAGGAGACAGGGGAGAAGGGGATGGGGGAAGGAAGAGGGAAGGAGATCGGGGAACAGGAGATAGCGGGGCAGGAATGGGGAAGGAGATAGGGGAGAAGTAGATGGGGGTAAGGAAGGGTGAAGGAGATGGTGGAAGGAAAGGGGAAGGAGATGGGGGAAGGAAGGGGGAATGAGATGGGGGGAGGAAGTGGGGGAAGGATGGGGAAGGAGTTAGGGGGGAAAGAGATGGGGTGAAGGAAGGGGGAAGGAGATTTGGGGAAGGAGATGGGGGTAGGAGATGGGGAGAATGAGATGGGGGCAAGGAAGGGGGAAGTAGATGGGGGAAGGAGATTGGGGTGAAGGAAGGGGAAATTAGATAGGGGGAAGGAGATGGGGGTGGGAAATGGGGTGAAGGAAGGGGGAAGGAGATGGGGAAAGGAAGGGGGTAGATAGGGGAGAAGGAGAGGGTGGAAGGAAGGGGGAAGGAGATAAGGGGGAAGGAGAGAGGGGGAACAAGATGGTGGGGAAGGAAGGTGGAAGGAGATAAGTTCAGGAGATGGGGGAAGGAAGGGAGAAAAAGATGGGGAAGGAGATGGGGGAAGGTGATGGGGGTAGGAAGGGGGAAGGAGATGGGGGGAAGGAGATAGTGGGGGAAGGAAGTGGAAAGGAGATGGGGGAAGGAAGGGGGAAAGAGATGGGGGGAAGGAAGGGGTTCGGAAACGGGGTGAAGGAACTGGTTAGGAGACAGGGGTGAAGGAAGGGGGAAGGAGATGGGGGAAGGAGAGGGCGAAGGAAGTGGGAACGAGATAGTAGGGGAAAGAAGAGGGAAGTAGATAAGGGGAAGGAAGGGGGAAGGAGGTGGGGGGAAGGAAGGGGGTAGGAGACGGTGTGAAGGAACTTGTTAGGAGACAGGGGTGAAGGAAGGGGGAAGGAGATGGGGGAAGGAGAGGGCGAAGGAAGTGGGAACGAGATAGTAGGGGAAAGAAGAGGGAAGTAGATAAGGGGTAGGAAGGGGGAAGGAGGTGGGGGGAAGGAAGGGGGTAGGAGACAGGGGTGAAGGAAGGGGGAAAGAGATGGGTGAAGGAGAGGGGGGAACGAAGGGGGGAAGGAGAGGGCGGAAGGAAGGGGAAAGCAGATGGGGGAAGGAGATGTTGGGAAGGAAGGGTGAAGGAGATGGGGGAAGGAGATGGGGGAAGGAAGGGGGAAGGAGATGGGGAAGGATTAGGGGGAAGGAAGAGGGAAGGAGATGGGGGAAGGAAATGGCGAAGGAAGGGGGAAGGAGATAGGGGGAAGGAGATGGAGGAACGAGATGGGGGAAGGAGATGGGGAAAGGAAGGGGGAAGGAGATAAGGGGGAAGGAGATAGGGGGGAAGGAAGGTCGAAGGAGATATTGGGGGAAGGAGATGGGGGAAGGAAGGGGGAAGGAGAAAGGGGAAGGATTAGGGGGGAAGGAAGAGGGAAGGAGATGGGGGCAAGGAGATGGGGAAGGAAGGGGGAAGGAGATGGGGGACGGAGATAGGGGGAAGGAGATGGGGGAGGAGATGGGGAAGGAAAGGGGAAGGCGATGAGGAAAGAAAGGGGGAAGGAGATGGCGGAATGAAGGGGGGTGGAGATGTGGCGGAAGGAAGGGGAAGGAGATTGGGGGAAGGAGATAGGGGAGGAAGGAAGGGGGAAGGATGTGGGGGAAGGAAGTGGGAAGGAGATGGGGGAAAGAAGGGGAAGGAGATTGGGGAAGGAGATGGGGAGAAGGAATGCGGAATGAGATAGGGGAGAAGGAGATTGGGGGGAAGGAAGGGGGAAGGAGACGGGGGAGAAGGAGATAGGGGAAGGAAGAGGGAAGGAGATCGGGGAAAAGGAGATAGCGGGGCAGGAATGAGGAAGGAGATAGTGGAGAAGGAGATGGGGGTAAGGAAGGGTGAAGGAGATGGGGGATGGAAAGGGGAAGGAGATGGGGGAAGGAAGGGGGAATGAGATAGGGGGAAGGAGGCGGGGGAAGGATGGGGAAGGAGATGGGGGAAGGAGATGGGGTGAAAGAAGTGGGAACGTGATTTGGGGAAGGAAGGGGGAAGGAGATGGGGGAGGAGATGGGGGAAAGGAAGGGGTAGGAGATGGGGGAAGGTGAATGTAGGTAAGGAAGGGGGAATGAGATAGGGGAAAGGAGATGGGGGTGGTAAATGGGGGGAAGGAAGGGGGAAGGAGATGGGGGAAGGAAGGGGGAAGGAGATGGGGGAAGGAAGGGGGAAGGAGATGTGGGGGAAGGAATGGGGAAGGAGATGGGGGGAAGGAAGGGGGAACAAGATAGGGGTAAGGAAGGGGGAAGGAGATAGGTGAAGGAGATGGGAGGAAGGAAGGGGGAAGGAAGGGGTAGGGAAGGGGGAAGGAGATGGGGAAGGATTAGGGAGGAAGGAAGAGGGAAAGAGATGGGGAAGAGGATGGCGAAGGAAGGGGGAAGGAGATAGGGTGAAGGAGATGGAGGAAGGAGATGAGGGAAGGAGATGGGGGAAGGAAGGGGGAAGGAGATGGGGGGAAGGAAGGGGGAAGGAGATAGGGGAGAAGGAGTTGGGGAAAGGAAGGGGAAGAAGATAAGGGGGAAGGAGCGAGGGGGAATAAGATGGTGGGGAAGGAAGTGGGAAAGAGATAAGTTAAGGAGATGGGGGGAAGGAAAAGAGAAGGAGATGGAGGAAGGAGATGGGGTTCGGAGATGGGGGAAGGAAGGGGGAAGGAGATAGGGGGAAGGAGATGGGGGGAAGGAAGGGGGAAGGAGATGGGGAAGGATTGGGGGGAAGGAAGAGGGAAGGAGATGGGGGAAGGAGATGTCGACGGAAGGGGGAAGGAGATAGGGGGAAGGAGATGGAGGAAGGAGATGGAGGAAGGAGATGGGGGAAGGAGATGGGGGGAAGGAAGGGGGAAGGAGATGGGGGGAAGGAGATGGGGGAAGGAAGGGGGAAGGAGATAGGGAAAGGATTAGGGGTGAAGGAAGAGGGAAGGAGATGGGGGAAGGAAGGGTGAAGGCGATAGGGGGAAGGAGATGGGGGAAGGATATGGGGGTGGGTAATGGGGGGGGGGAAGGAAGGGGGAAGGAGACGGGGGAAGGAAGGGGGAAGGAGATGTGTTGGAAGGAATGGGGAAGGAGATAGGGGAAGGAAGGGGAACAAGATGGGGTAAGCAACGGGGCAGAAGATAGGGGAAGGAGATGGGAGGAAGGAAGGGGGACGGAAGGGGTAGGGAAGGGGGAAGGAGATGGGGAAGAAGGGGGTGAGGAGATATGGGAGAAGGAGTTTGGGGAAGGAAGGGGAAGGAGGTTGGGGGGAAGGAGATGGGGAAGACGATAGGGGAATGAAGGGGGAAGGAGATGGGGGGAGGAGATAGGGAGGAAGGAAGGGGGAAGGAGATGGGGAAGGAAGTGGGAAGGAGATGGGGGAAGGAGATGGGGAAAGAAGCGGGAAGGAGATGGGGGAAGGGAGGGGGAAGGAGACGGGGGAGAAGGAGATAGGGGAAGGAAGAGGGAAGGAGATCGGGGAAAAGGAGATAGCGGGGCAGGAATGGGGAAGGAGATAGTGGAGAAGGAGATGGGGGTTAAGGACGGGTGAAGGAGATGGGGGATGGAAGGGGGAAGGAGATGGGGGAAGGAAAGGGGAATGAGATAGGGGAAGGAGGTGGGGGAAGGATGGGGAAGGAGATGGGGAAGGAAATGGGGTGAAGGAAGTGGGAATGAGATTTGGGGAAGGAAGGGGGAAGGAGATAGGGGGAGGAGATGGGGGGAAGTAGATAGGGGGAAGTAGATGGGGGGAAGGAAGGAGAAAGGAGATGGGGGAAGGAGATTGGGGAAAAGGAAGGGGGAATGAGATTTGGGGAAGAAGATGGGGGAAGGAAGTGGGAAGGAGATGGGAGAAGGAAGGGGGAACAAGATGGGGGTAAGGAAGGGGGAAGGAGATGGGGGGTTTGGAAGGGGGAAGGAGATGGGGAAAAGAGATGGGGCGGAAGGAAGGGAGAAGGAGATGGGGGAATGAGATGGGGAAGGAAGGGAGAAGGAGATAGGGGAAGGAGATAGAGGGGAAGGAGTTGGAGTGGGAGATGGGGTAAGGAAGGGGGAAGGAGATGGGGGAAGGAGATGGGGGAAGAAAGGGGGAATGAAATGTGGGGGGAAGGAATGGGGAAAGAGATTGGGGGCAAGGAATGAGGAACGAGATGGGGGGTAAGGAAGGGGGAAGGAGATGGGGGAAGCAGATAGGGTGGAAGGAAGGGGGAAGGAGATAGGGGGAAGGAAGGGGGAAGGAGATAGCGGGGGAAGGAGATGGGGGGAAGGAAGGGGAAGGAGATGGGGAGAAGGAAGTGGGAAGGAGATGGGGGCAAGAATTATGGGGGGAAGGAAGGGAAAGGAGATGGGGGAAGGAATGGTGGAAGTAGATGTGGGGGAAGGAAGGTGGAAGGAGATGGGGAGTAAGGAAGGGGGAAAGAGATGGGGGAAGGAAGGGGGAAGGAGATGGGGGGAGAATTACAGGGGGAAGGAAGGGTGAAGGAGATGGGGAAGGAGATGGGAGAAGGAATGGGGGAAGTAGATGTGGGGGAAGGAAGGTGGAATGAGATGGGGGTAAGGAAGGGAACGGAGATGGGGGAAGGAGATAGGGGAAGGAAGGGGGAAGGAGATGGGGGAAAGGAACGGGGAAGGAGATAGCGGGGGAAGGAGATAGGGGGAAGGAAGGGGGAAGGAGATGGGGTAGCAGATGGGGGAAGGAAGGGGAAAGGAAATGGGGAAAGGAGATGGGGGAATGGAAGGAAGAAGGAGATGTGGGGGAAGGAAGGGGGAAGTTAATGCGGGGTAAGGAAGGGGGAAGGAGATGGGTTAAGCAGATAGGGGGAAGGAAGGGGGAAGGAGATAGTGAGGGAAGGAGATGGAGGAACGTAGAGGGAAGGAGATGGGGGGAATGAGATGGAGGAAGGAGGAGGAAGGAGATGGGGGATGGAAGGGGAAGGAGATAGGGGGATGGAGATGGGGAAGGAGATAGTGGGGAAGGAAGGGGGAAGGAGATAAGGGAAGGAGATCGGGGGGCAGAAAGGGGGAAGGAGATAGGTGGGAAGGAGATGGGGGGAGGAAAGGGGAAGGAAGGGAGAAGGAAGGGGGAAGGAGATGGGGGAAGAAGGGGGCAGGAGATAGGGGAGAAGGAGATGGTGGAAGGAAGGGGGAAGGAGATAGGGGGAAGGAAGGGGGAGGAGACAGGGGTGAAGGAAGGGGGAAGGAGATGGGTGAAGGAGAGGGGGGACGAAGGGGGGAAGGAGAGGGCGGAAGGAAGGGGAAAGCAGATGGGGGGAAGGAAGGGGGAAGGAGATGTGGGAAGGAAGGGGGAAAGAGATGGGAGAAGTAGATGGGGGAAGGAAGGGGGAATGAGATGGGTGGAAGGAGATGGGGGAGGGAGATGGGGAGAAGGAAGGGGGAAGGAGATGGTGGGGAAGGAAGGAGGAAGGAGATGGGGGGAGGGAGATGGGGGAAGGAATGGCGAAGGAGATAGCGGGGGAAGGAGATGGGCGAAGGAAGGGGGAAGGAGATGGGGGAAGGAAGGGGGAAGGAGATAGGGGAAGGAGATGGGGGAAGGAAGGGGGAAGGAAGGGGGAAGAGGATGGGGAAGAAGGGGGTGAGGATATAGGGGAGAAGGAGTTGGGGGAATGAAGGGGGAAGGAGATAAGGGGGAAGGAGAGAGGGGGAAGAAGATGGTGGGGAAGGAAGGGGGAAGGAGATAAGTTAAGGAGATAGGGGGAAGGAAATCGAAGGAGATGGAGGAAGGAGATGGGGAAGGAGATGGCGAAGGAAGGGGGAAGGAAGGGGGAAGGAGATGGGGGGAAGGAAGGGCGAAGGAGATATTGGGGGAAGGAGATGGGGGGAAGGAAGGGGGAAGGAGATGTGGGGGAAGGAAGGGGGGAGGAGATTGGGGGGGAAGGAGATAGGGGAGGAAGGAAGGGGAAGGAGATGGGAGAGGAGATAGGGGGAAGGAAGGGCGAAGGAGTTAGTGGGGGAAGGAAATGGGGGAAGGAAGGGGGAAGGAAAGGGGAAGGAGATGTGGGGGAAGGAAGGGGGGAGGAGATTTGGGGGGAAGGAGATCGGGGAGGAAGGAAGGGGGAAGGAGATGGGGAAAGAAGGGGGAAGGAAGTAGGGGAAGGATTAGGGGGAAGGAAGAGGGAAGGAGATAGGGGGAAGGAGATGGCGAAGGAAGGGGGAAGGAGATAGGGGGAAGGAGATGGGGGGAAGGAGATGGGGGGAAGGAGATGGGGGGATGGAAGGGCGAAGGAGATATTGGGGGAAGGATTAGGGGGGAAGAAAGAGGGAAGGAGATGGGGAAGGAAGGGGGAACGAGATAGGGGGAAGGAGATGGGGGAAGGAGATAGGGGGAATGAAGGGGGAGGAGATGGGAGGAGGAGATGGGGAAGGAAAGGGGAAGGAGATGGTGAAAGAAAGGGGGAGGAGATGTGGGGGAAGGATGGGGGGAGGAGATGTGGGGGAAGGATGGGGGAAGGAGATTTGGGGGAAGGAGATAGGGGAGGAAGGAAGGGGGAAGGAGATGGGGAAGGAAGTGGGAAGGAGATGGGGAAAGGAGATGGGGAAAGAAGGGGGAAGCAGATAGGGGAAGGAGATGGGGGAGAAGGAATGCGGAATGAGATGGGGGATGGAGATGGGGGAAGGAAGGGGGAAGGAGATGTGGGGGAAGGAATGGGGAAGAAGATGGGGGAGGGAAGGGGGAACTAGATGGAGGTAAGGAAGGGGAAGGAGATGGGATGCAGATAGGGGGGAAGGAAGGGGGAAGGTGATGGGGGAAGGAAGGGGGAAGGAGATGGGGGGAAGGAAGGGGGAAGGAGATGGGAAAGGAAGGGGGAAGGAGACGGGGAAGGATTGCGGGGGAAGGAAGGGGGAAGGAGATGGGGGAAGGAGATGGGGGAAGGAGATAGAGGACGAAGGGGTAGGAGATAGCGGGGAAGGAGATGGGGGGATGAAAGGTGGAAAGAAATGTGGGGTGTAGGAATGGGGAAGGAGATTGGGGGCAAGGAATGAGGAACGAGATGGGGGTAAGGAAGGGGAAAGGAGATGGGGTGAAGCAGATAGAGTGGAAGGAAGGGGGAAGGAGATAGAGGGAAGGAGATGGGGGAAGGAAGGGTGAAGGAAATAGCGGGGGAAAGAGATGGGGAAGGAAGGGGGGAGGAGATAGGGGGAAGAATTACGGGGGAAGGAAGGGGGAAGGAGATGGGGGAAGGATTAGGGGGGAAGGAAGAGGGAAGGAGATGGGGGAAGGAGATGGGGGAAGGAAATGGCGAAGGAAGGGGGAAGGAGATAGGGGGAAGGAGATGGAGGAAGGAGATGGAGGAACGAGATGGGGGAAGGAGATGGGGGAAAGGAAGGGGGAAGGAGATAAGGGGGAAGGAGATAGGGGGGAAGGAAGGTCGAAGGAGATATTGGGGGAAGGAGATGGGGGAAGGAAGGGGGAAGGAGAAAGGGCAAGGATTAGGGGGGAAGGAAGAGGGAAGGAGATGGGGGCAAGGAGATGGGGAAGGAAGGGGGAAGGAGATGGGGGAAGGAGATAGGGGGAAGGAGATGGGGGAGGAGATGGGGAAGGAAAGGGGAAGGCGATGAGGAAAGAAAGGGGGAAGGAGATGGGGGAATGAAGGGGGGTGGAGATGTGGCGGAAGGAAGGGGAAGGAGATTGGGGGAAGGAGATAGGGGAGGAAGGAAGGGGGAAGGATGTGGGGGAAGGAAGTGGGAAGGAGATGGGGGAAGGAGATGGGGGAAAGAAGGGGAAGGAGATTGGGGAAGGAGATGGGGAGAAGGAATGCGGAATGAGATAGGGGAGAAGGAGATTGGGGGGAAGGAAGGGGGAAGGAGACGGGGGAGAAGGAGATAGGGGAAGGAAGAGGGAAGGAGATCGGGGAAAAGGAGATAGCGGGGCAGGAATGGGGAAGGAGATAGTGGAGAAGGAGATGGGGGTAAGGAAGGGTGAAGGAGATGGGGGATGGAAAGGGGAAGGAGATGGGGGAAGGAAGGGGGAATGAGATAGGGGGAAGGAGGCGGGGGAAGGATGGGGAAGGAGATGGGGGAAGGAGATGGGGTGAAAGAAGTGGGAACGTGATTTGGGGAAGGAAGGGGGAAGGAGATGGGGGAGGAGATGGGGGAAAGGAAGGGGTAGGAGATGGGGGAAGGTGAATGTAGGTAAGGAAGGGGGAATGAGATAGGGGAAAGGAAGGGGGAAGGAGATGTGGGGGAAGGAATGGGGAAGGAGATGGGGGAAGGAAGGGGGAACAAGATGGGGGTAAGGAAGGGGGAAGGAGATAGGTGAAGGAGATGGGAGGAAGGAAGGGGGAAGGAAGGGGTAGGGAAGGGGGAAGGAGATGGGGAAGGATTAGGGAGGAAGGAAGAGGGAAGGAGATGGGGAAGAGGATGGCGAAGGAAGGGGGAAGGAGATAGGGTGAAGGAGATAGGGGGGAAGGAAGGGGGAAGGAGATGGGGAAGGATTGGGGGGAAGGAAGAGGGAAGGAGATGGGGGAAGGAGATGTCGACGGAAGGGGGAAGGAGATAGGGGGAAGGAGATGGAGGAAGGAGATGGAGGAAGGAGATGGGGGAAGGAGATGGGGGGAAGGAAGGGGGAAGGAGATGGGGAAGGAAGTGGGAAGGAGATGGGGAAAGGAGATGGGGAAAGAAGGGGGAAGCAGATAGGGGAAGGAGATGGGGGAGAAGGAATGCGGAATGAGATGGGGGATGGAGATGGGGGACGGAAGGGGGAAGGAGATGTGGGGGAAGGAATGGGGAAGAAGATGGGGGAGGGAAGGGGGAACTAGATGGAGGTAAGGAAGGGGAAGGAGATGGGATGCAGATAGGGGGGAAGGAAGGGGGAAGGTGATGGGGGAAGGAAGGGGGAAGGAGATGGGGGGAAGGAAGGGGGAAGGAGATGGGAAAGGAAGGGGGAAGGAGACGGGGAAGGATTGCGGGGGAAGGAAGGGGGAAGGAGATGGGGGAAGGAGATGGGGGAAGGAGATAGAGGACGAAGGGGTAGGAGATAGCGGGGAAGGAGATGGGGGGATGAAAGGTGGAAAGAAATGTGGGGTGTAGGAATGGGGAAGGAGATTGGGGGCAAGGAATGAGGAACGAGATGGGGGTAAGGAAGGGGAAAGGAGATGGGGTGAAGCAGATAGAGTGGAAGGAAGGGGGAAGGAGATAGAGGGAAGGAGATGGGGGAAGGAAGGGTGAAGGAAATAGCGGGGGAAAGAGATGGGGAAGGAAGGGGGGAGGAGATAGGGGGAAGAATTACGGGGGAAGGAAGGGGGAAGGAGATGGGGGAAGGATTAGGGGGGAAGGAAGAGGGAAGGAGATGGGGGAAGGAGATGGGGGAAGGAAATGGCGAAGGAAGGGGGAAGGAGATAGGGGGAAGGAGATGGAGGAACGAGATGGGGGAAGGAGATGGGGGAAAGGAAGGGGGAAGGAGATAAGGGGGAAGGAGATAGGGGGGAAGGAAGGTCGAAGGAGATATTGGGGGAAGGAGATGGGGGAAGGAAGGGGGAAGGAGAAAGGGCAAGGATTAGGGGGGAAGGAAGAGGGAAGGAGATGGGGGCAAGGAGATGGGGAAGGAAGGGGGAAGGAGATGGGGGAAGGAGATAGGGGGAAGGAGATGGGGGAGGAGATGGGGAAGGAAAGGGGAAGGCGATGAGGAAAGAAAGGGGGAAGGAGATGGGGGAATGAAGGGGGGTGGAGATGTGGCGGAAGGAAGGGGAAGGAGATTGGGGGAAGGAGATAGGGGAGGAAGGAAGGGGGAAGGATGTGGGGGAAGGAAGTGGGAAGGAGATGGGGGAAGGAGATGGGGGAAAGAAGGGGAAGGAGATTGGGGAAGGAGATGGGGAGAAGGAATGCGGAATGAGATAGGGGAGAAGGAGATTGGGGGGAAGGAAGGGGGAAGGAGACGGGGGAGAAGGAGATAGGGGAAGGAAGAGGGAAGGAGATCGGGGAAAAGGAGATAGCGGGGCAGGAATGGGGAAGGAGATAGTGGAGAAGGAGATGGGGGTAAGGAAGGGTGAAGGAGATGGGGGATGGAAAGGGGAAGGAGATGGGGGAAGGAAGGGGGAATGAGATAGGGGGAAGGAGGCGGGGGAAGGATGGGGAAGGAGATGGGGGAAGGAGATGGGGTGAAAGAAGTGGGAACGTGATTTGGGGAAGGAAGGGGGAAGGAGATGGGGGAGGAGATGGGGGAAAGGAAGGGGTAGGAGATGGGGGAAGGTGAATGTAGGTAAGGAAGGGGGAATGAGATAGGGGAAAGGAAGGGGGAAGGAGATGTGGGGGAAGGAATGGGGAAGGAGATGGGGGAAGGAAGGGGGAACAAGATGGGGGTAAGGAAGGGGGAAGGAGATAGGTGAAGGAGATGGGAGGAAGGAAGGGGGAAGGAAGGGGTAGGGAAGGGGGAAGGAGATGGGGAAGGATTAGGGAGGAAGGAAGAGGGAAGGAGATGGGGAAGAGGATGGCGAAGGAAGGGGGAAGGAGATAGGGTGAAGGAGATAGGGGGGAAGGAAGGGGGAAGGAGATGGGGAAGGATTGGGGGGAAGGAAGAGGGAAGGAGATGGGGGAAGGAGATGTCGACGGAAGCGGGAAGGAGATAGGGGGAAGGAGATGGAGGAAGGAGATGGAGGAAGGAGATGGGGGAAGGAGATGGGGGGAAGGAAGGGGGAAGGAGATGGGGGGAAGGAGATGGGGGAAGGAAGGGGGAAGGAGATAGGGAAAGGATTAGGGGTGAAGGAAGAGGGAAGGAGATGGGGGAAGGAAGGGTGAAGGCGATAGGGGGAAGGAGATGGGGGAAGGATATGGGGGTGGGTAATGGGGGGGGGGAGGAAGGGGGAAGGAGATGGGGGAAGGAAGGGGGAAGGAGATGTGTGGGAAGGAATGGGGAAGGAGATAGGGGAAGGAAGGTGAACAAGATGGGGTAAGCAACGGGGAAGGAGATAGGGGAAGGAGATGGGAGGAAGGAAGGGGGACGGAAGGGGTAGGGAAGGGGGAAGGAGATGGGGAAGAAGGGGGTGAGGAGATAGGGGAGAAGGAGTTTGGGGAAGGAAGGGGAAGGAGGTTGGGGGGAAGGAGATGGGGAAGACGATGGGGGAATGAAGGGGGAAGGAGATGGGGGGAGGAGATAGGGAGGAAGGAAGGGGGAAGGAGATGGGGAAGGAAGTGGGAAGGAGATGGGGGAAGGAGATGGGGGAAAGAAGCGGGAAGGAGATGGGGGAAGGGAGGGGGAAGGAGACGGGGGAGAAGGAGATAGGGGAAGGAAGAGGGAAGGAGATCGGGGAAAAGGAGATAGCGGGGCAGGAATGGGGAAGGAGATAGTGGAGAAGGAGATGGGGGTTAAGGACGGGTGAAGGAGATGGGGGATGGAAGGGGGAAGGAGATGGGGGAAGGAAGGGGGAAGGAGATGGGGGAAGGAAAGGGGAATGAGATAGGGGAAGGAGGTGGGGGAAGGATGGGGAAGGAGATGGGGAAGGAAATGGGGTGAAGGAAGTGGGAATGAGATTTGGGGAAGGAAGGGGGAAGGAGATAGGGGGAGGAGATGGGGGGAAGTAGATAGGGGGAAGTAGATGGGGGGAAGGAAGGAGAAAGGAGATGGGGGAAGGAGATTGGGGAAAAGGAAGGGGGAATGAGATTTGGGGAAGAAGATGGGGAAGGAAGTGGGAAGGAGATGGGAGAAGGAAGGGGGAACAAGATGGGGGTAAGGAAGGGGGAAGGAGATGGGGGGTTTGGAAGGGGGAAGGAGATGGGGAAAAGAGATGGGGCGGAAGGAAGGGAGAAGGAGATGGGGGAATGAGATGGGGAAGGAAGGGAGTAGGAGATAGGGGAAGGAGATAGAGGGGAAGGAGTTGGAGTGGGAGATGGGGTAATGAAGGGGGAAGGAGATGGCGGAAGGAGATGGGGGAAGAAAGGGGGAATGAAATGTGGGGGGAAGGAATGGGGAAAGAGATTGGGGGCAAGGAATGAGGAACGAGATGGGGGGTAAGGAAGGGGGAAGGAGATGGGGGAAGCAGATAGGGTGGAAGGAAGGGGGAAGGAGATAGGGGGAAGGAAGGGGGAAGGAGATAGCGGGGGAAGGAGATGGGGGGAAGGAAGGGGAAGGAGATGGGGAGAAGGAAGTGGGAAGGAGATGGGGGCAAGAATTATGGGGGGATGGAAGGGAGAAGGAGATGGGGGAAGGAATGGTGGAAGTAGATGTGGGGGAAGGAAGGTGGAAGGAGATGGGGAGTAAGGAAGGGGGAAAGAGATGGGGGAGAATTACAGGGGGAAGGAAGGGTGAAGGAGATGGGGAAGGAGATGGGAGAAGGAATGGGGGAAGTAGATGTGGGGGAAGTAAGGTGGAATGAGATGGGGGTAAGGAAGGGGAAGGAGATGGGGGAAGGAGATAGGGGAAGGAAGGGGGAAGGAGATGGGGGAAAGGAACGGGGAAGGAGATAGCGGGGGAAGGAGATAGGGGGAAGGAAGGGGGAAGGAGATGGGGTAGCAGATGGGGGAAGGAAGGGGAAAGGAAATGGGGAAAGGAGATGGGGGAATGGAAGGAAGAAGGAGATGTGGGGGAAGGAAGGGGGAAGTTAATGCGGGGTAAGGAAGGGGGAAGGAGATGGGTTAAGCAGATAGGGGGAAGGAAGGGGGAAGGAGATAGTGAGGGAAGGAGATGGAGGAACGTAGAGGGAAGGAGATGGGGGGAATGAGATGGAGGAAGGAGGAGGAAGGAGATGGGGGATGGAAGGGGAAGGAGATAGGGGGATGGAGATGGGGAAGGAGATAGTGGGGACGGAAGGGGGAAGGAGATAAGGGAAGGAGATCGGGGGGCAGAAAGGGGGAAGGAGATAGGTGGGAAGGAGATGGGGGGAGGAAAGGGGAAGGAAGGGAGAAGGAAGGGGGAAGGAGATGGGGGAAGAAGGGGGCAGGAGATAGGGGAGAAGGAGATGGTGGAAGGAAGGGGGAAGGAGATAGGGGGAAGGAGGGGGGAGGAGACAGGGGTGAAGGAAGGGGGAAGGAGATGGGTGAAGGAGAGGGGGGACGAAGGGGGGAAGGAGAGGGCGGAAGGAAGGGGAAAGCAGATGGGGGGGAAGGAAGGGGGAAGGAGATGTGGGAAGGAAGGGGGAAAGAGATGGGAGAAGTAGATGGGGAAGGAAGGGGGAATGAGATGGGTGGAAGGAGATGGGGGAGGGAGATGGGGAGAAGGAAGGGGGAAGGAGATGGTGGGGAAGGAAGGAGGAAGGAGATGGGGGGAGGGAGATGGGGGAAGGAATGGCGAAGGAGATAGCGGGGGAAGGAGATGGGCGAAGGAAGGGGGAAGGAGATGGGGGAAGGAAGGGGGAAGGAGATAGGGGAAGGAGATGGGGGAAGGAAGGGGGAAGGAAGGGGGAAGAGGATGGGGAAGAAGGGGGTGAGGATATAGGGGAGAAGGAGTTGGGGGAATGAAGGGGGAAGGAGATAAGGGGGAAGGAGAGAGGGGGAAGAAGATGGTGGGGAAGGAAGGGGGAAGGAGATAAGTTAAGGAGATAGGGGGAAGGAAATCGAAGGAGATGGAGGAAGGAGATGGGGTTAGGAGATGGGGAAGGAAGGGGGAAGGAGATGGGGAGAGGAGATAGGGGGAAGGAAGGGCGAAGGAGTTAGTGGGGGAAGGAGATGGGGAAGGAGATGGCGAAGGAAGGGGGAAGGAAGGGGGAAGGAGATGGGGGGAAGGAAGGGCGAAGGAGATATTGGGGGAAGGAGATGGGCGGAAGGAAGGGGGAAGGAGATATTGGGGGAAGGAAGGGGGGAGGAGATTGGGGGGAAGGAGATAGGGGAGGAAGGAAGGGGGAAGGAGATGGGAGAGGAGATAGGGGGAAGGAAGGGCGAAGGAGTTAGTGGGTGAAGGAGATGGGGGAAGGAAGGGGGAAGATGATGGGGGAAGGAGATGGCGAAGGAAGGAGGAAGGAAAGGGGGAAGGAGATGTGGGGAAGGAAGGGGGGAGGAGATTTGGTGGAGAAGGAGATAGGGGAGGAAGGAAGGGGGAAGGAGATGGGGAAAGAAGGGGGAAGGAAGTAGGGGAAGGATTAGGGGGAAGGAAGATTGAAGGAGATAGGGGGAAGGAAATGGCGAAGGAAGGGGAAGGAGATAGGGGGAAGGAGATGGGGGGAAGGAGATGGGGGGAAGGAGATGGGGGGATGGAAGGGCGAAGGAGATATTGGGGGAAGGATTGGGGGGAAGAAAGAGGGAAGGAGATGGGGAAGGAAGGGGGAACGAGATAGGGGGAAGGAGATGGGGGAAGGAGATAGGGGGAATGAAGGGGGAAGGAGATGGGAGGAGGAGATTGGGAAGGAAAGGGGAAGGAGATGGTGAAAGAAAGGGGGAGGAGATGTGGGGCAAGGATGGGGGGAGGAGATGTGGGGGAAGGATGGGGGAAGGAGATTTGGGGGGAAGGAGATAGGGGAGGAAGGAAGGGGGAAGGAGATGGGGAAGGAAGTGGGAAGGAGATGGGGAAAGGAGATGGGGAAAGAAGGGGGAAGCAGATAGGGGAAGGAGATGGGGGAGAAGGAATGCGGAATGAGATGGGGGATGGAGATGGGGGAAGGAAGGGGGGAAGGAGATGTGGGGGAAGGAATGGGGAAGAAGATGGGGGAGGGAAGGGGGAACTAGATGGAGGTAAGGAAGGGGAAGGAGATGGGAAGCAGATAGGGGGGAAGGAAGGGGGAAGGTGATGGGGGAAGGAAGGGGGAAGGAGATGGGGGGAAGGAAGGGGGAAGGAGATGGGAAAGGAAGGGGGAAGGAGACGGGGAAGGATTGCGGGGGAAGGAAGGGGGAAGGAGATGGGGGAAGGAGATGGGGGAAGGAGATAGAGGACGAAGGGGTAGGAGATAGCGGGGAAGGAGATGGGGGGATGAAAGGTGGAAAGAAATGTGGGGGTGTAGGAATGGGGAAGGAGATTGGGGGCAAGGAATGAGGAACGAGATGGGGGTAAGGAAGGGGGAAAGGAGATGGGGGGAAGCAGATAGAGTGGAAGGAAGGGGGAAGGAGATAGAGGGAAGGAGATAGGGGGAAGGAAGGGTGAAGGAAATAGCGGGGGAAAGAGATGGGGAAGGAAGGGGGGAGGAGATAGGGGGAAGAATTACGGGGGAAGGAAGGGGGAAGGAGATGGGGGAAGGATTAGGGGGGGAAGGAAGAGGGAAGGAGATGGGGGGAAGGAAATGGCGAAGGAAGGGGGAAGGAGATAGGGGGAAGGAGATGGAGGAACGAGATGGGGGAAGGAGATGGGGGAAAGGAAGGGGGGAAGGAGATAAGGGGGAAGGAGATAGGGGGGAAGGAAGGTCGAAGGAGATATTGGGGGAAGGAGATGGGGGAAGGAAGGGGGAAGGAGAAAGGGGAAGGATTAGGGGGGGAAGGAAGAGGGAAGGAGATGGGGGCAAGGAGATGGGGAAGGAAGGGGGAAGGAGATGGTGGAAGGAGATAGGGGGAAGGAGATGGGGGAGGAGATGGGGAAGGAAAGGGGAAGGCGATGAGGAAAGAAAGGGGGAAGGAGATGGGGGAATGAAGGGGGGGTGGAGATGTGGCGGAAGGAAGGGGGAAGGAGATTGGGGGAAGGAGATAGGGGAGGAAGGAAGGGGGAAGGATGTGGGGGGAAGGAAGTGGGAAGGAGATGGGGGAAGGAGATGGGGGAAAGAAGGGGAAGGAGATTGGGGGAAGGAGATGGGGAGAAGGAATGCGGAATGAGCTAGGGGAGAAGGAGATTGGGGGGAAGGAAGGGGGAAGGAGACGGGGGAGAAGGAGATAGGGGAAGGAAGAGGGAAGGAGATCGGGGAAAAGGAGATAGCGGGGCAGGAATGGGGAAGGAGATAGTGGAGAAGGAGATGGGGGTAAGGAAGGGTGAAGGAGATGGGGGATGGAAAGGGGAAGGAGATGGGGGAAGGAAGGGGGAATGAGATAGGGGGAAGGAGGCGGGGGAAGGATGGGGAAGGAGATGGGGGAAGGAGATGGGGTGAAAGAAGTGGGAACGTGATTTGGGGAAGGAAGGGGGAAGGAGATGGGGGAGGAGATGGGGGAAAGGAAGGGGTAGGAGATGGGGGAAGGTGAATGTAGGTAAGGAAGGGGGAATGAGATAGGGGAAAGGAGATGGGGGTGGTAAATGGGGGGAAGGAAGGGGGAAGGAGATGGGGGGAAGGAAGGGTGAAGGAGATGTGGGGGAAGGAATGGGGAAGGAGATGGGGGGAAGGAAGGGGGAACAAGATGGGGGTAAGGAAGGGGGAAGGAGATAGGTGAAGGAGATGGGAGGAAGGAAGGGGGAAGGAAGGGGTAGGGAAGGGGGAAGGAGATGGGGAAGGATTAGGGAGGAAGGAAGAGGGAAGGAGATGGGGAAGAGGATGGCGAAGGAAGGGGGAAGGAGATGGAGGAAGGAGATGAGGGATGGAGATGGGGGAAGGAAGGGGGAAGGAGATGGGGGGTAGGAAGGGGGAAGGAGATAGGGGAGAAGGAGTTGGGGAAAGGAAGGGGAAGAAGATAAGGGGGAAGGAGAGAGGGGGAATAAGATGGTGGGGAAGGAAGTGGGAAAGAGATAAGTTAAGGAGATGGGGGGGAAGGAAAAGAGAAGGAGATGGAGGAAGGAGATGGGGTTCGGAGATGGGGGAAGGAAGGGGGAAGGAGATAGGGGGAAGGAGATAGGGGGGAAGGAAGGGGGAAGGAGATGGGGAAGGATTGGGGGGAAGGAAGAGGGAAGGAGATGGGGGAAGGAGATGTCGACGGAAGGGGGAAGGAGATAGGGGGAAGGAGATGGAGGAAGGAGATGGAGGAAGGCGATAGGGGGAAGGAGATGGGGGGAAGGAAGGGGGAAGGAGATGGGGGGAAGGAGATGGGGGAAGGAAGGGGGAAGGAGATAGGGAAAGGATTAGGGGTGAAGGAAGAGGGAAGGAGATGGGGGAAGGAAGGGTGAAGGCGATAGGGGGAAGGAGATGGGGGAAGGATATGGGGGTGGGTAATGGGGGGGGAGGAAGGGGGAAGGATATGGTGGAAGGAAGGGGGAAGGAGATGTGTTGGAAGGAATGGGGAAGGAGATAGGGGAAGGAAGGGGAACAAGATGGGGTAAGCAACGGGGAAGGAGATAGGGGAAGGAGATGGGAGGAAGGAAGGGGGACGGAAGGGGTAGGGAAGGGGGAAGGAGATGGGGAAGAAGGGGGTGAGGAGATAGGGGAGAAGGAGTTTGGGGAAGGAAGGGGAAGGAGATTGGGGGGAAGGAGATGGGGAAGACGATGGGGGAATGAAGGGGGAAGGAGATGGGGGGAGGAGATAGGGAGGAAGGAAGGGGGGAAGGAGATGGGGAAGGAAGTGGGAAGGAGATGGGGGAAGGAGATGGGGGAAAGAAGCGGGAAGGAGATGGGGGAAGGGAGGGGGAAGGAGACGGGGGAGAAGGAGATAGGGGAAGGAAGAGGGAAGGAGATCGGGGAAAAGGAGATAGCGGGGCAGGAATGGGGAAGGAGATAGTGGAGAAGGAGATGGGGGTTAAGGACGGGTGAAGGAGATGGGGGATGGAAGGGGGAAGGAGATGGGGGAAGGAAAGGGGAATGAGATAGGGGAAGGAGGTGGGGGGAAGGATGGGGAAGGAGATGGGGAAGGAAATGGGGTGAAGGAAGTGGGAATGAGATTTGGGGAAGGAAGGGGGAAGGAGATAGGGGGAGGAGATGGGGGGAAGTAGATAGGGGGAAGTAGATGGCGGGGAAGGAAGGAGAAAGGAGATGGGGGAAGGAGATTGGGGAAAAAGGAAGGGGGAATGAGATTTGGGGAAGAAGATGGGGGAAGGAAGTGGGAAGGAGATGGGAGAAGGAAGGGGGGAACAAGATGGGGGTAAGGAAGGGGGAAGGAGATGGGGGGTTTGGAAGGGGGAAGGAGATGGGGAAAAGAGATGGGGCGGAAGGAAGGGAGAAGGAGATGGGGGAATGAGATGGGGAAGGAAGGGAGAAGGAGATAGGGGAAGGAGATAGAGGGGAAGGAGTTGGAGTGGGAGATGGGGTAAGGAAGGGGGAAGGAGATGGGGGAAGGAGATGGGGGAAGAAAGGGGGAATGAAATGTGGGGGGGAAGGAATGGGGAAAGAGATTGGGGGCAAGGAATGAGGAACGAGATGGGGGGGTAAGGAAGGGGGAAGGAGATGGGGGAAGCAGATAGGGTGGAAGGAAGGGGGGAAGGAGATAGCGGGGGAAGGAAGGGGGAAGGAGATAGCGGGGGAAGGAGATGGGGGGAAGGAAGTGGGAAGGAGATGGGGGCAAGAATTATGGGGGGAAGGAAGGGAGAAGGAGATGGGGGAAGGAATGGTGGAAGTAGATGTGGGGGAAGGAAGGTGGAAGGAGATGGGGAGTAAGGAAGGGGGAAAGAGATGGGGGAAGGAAGGGGGAAGGAGATGGGGGGAGAATTACAGGGGGAAGGAAGGGTGAAGGAGATGGGGAAGGAGATGGGAGAAGGAATGGGGGAAGTAGATGTGGGGGAAGGAAGGTGGAATGAGATGGGGGTAAGGAAGGGGAAGGAGATGGGGGAAGGAGATAGGGGAAGGAAGGGGGAAGGAGATGGGGGAAAGGAACGGGGGAAGGAGATAGCGGGGGAAGGAGATAGGGGGAAGGAAGGGGGAAGGAGATGGGGTAGCAGATGGGGGAAGGAAGGGGAAAGGAAATGGGGAAAGGAGATGGGGGAATGGAAGGAAGAAGGAGATGTGGGGGAAGGAAGGGGGAAGTTAATGCGGGGTAAGGAAGGGGGAAGGAGATGGGGTAAGCAGATAGGGGGAAGGAAGGGGGAAGGAGATAGTGAGGGAAGGAGATGGAGGAACGTAGAGGGAAGGAGATGGGGGGAATGAGATGGAGGAAGGAGGAGGAAGGAGATGGGGGATGGAAGGGGAAGGAGATAGGGGGATGGAGATGGGGAAGGAGATAGTGGGGAAGGAAGGAGGGAAGGAGATAAGGGAAGGAGATCGGGGGGCAGAAAGGGGGAAGGAGATAGGTGGGAAGGAGATGGGGGGAGGAAAGGGGAAGGAAGGGAGAAGGAAGGGGGAAGGAGATGGGGGAAGAAGGGGGCAGGAGATAGGGGAGAAGGAGATGGTGGAAGGAAGGGGGAAGGAGATAGGGGGAAGGAAGGGGGAGGAGACAGGGGTGAAGGAAGGGGGGAAGGAGATGGGTGAAGGAGAGGGGGGACGAAGGGGGGAAGGAGAGGGCGGAAGGAAGGGGAAAGCAGATGGGGGGGGAAGGAAGGGGGAAGGAGATGTGGGAAGGAAGGGGGAAAGAGATGGGAGAAGTAGATGGGGGAAGGAAGGGGGAATGAGATGGGTGGAAGGAGATGGGGGAGGGAGATGGGGAGAAGGAAGGGGGAAGGAGATGGTGGGGAAGGAAGGAGGAAAGAGATGGGGGGAGGGAGATGGGGGAAGGAATGGCGAAGGAGATAGCGGGGGAAGGAGATGGGCGAAGGAAGGGGGAAGGAGATGGGGGGAAGGAAGGGGGAAGGAGATAGGGGAAGGAGATGGGGGAAGGAAGGGGGAAGGAAGGGGGAAGAGGATGGGGAAGAAGGGGGTGAGGATATAGGGGAGAAGGAGTTGGCGGAATGAAGGGGGAAGGAGATAAGGGGGAAGGAGAGAGGGGGAAGAAGATGGTGGGGAAGGAAGGGGGAAGGAGATAAGTTAAGGAGATAGGGGGAAGGAAATCGAAGGAGATGGAGGAAGGAGATGGGGTTAGGAGATGGGGAAGGAAGGGGGAAGGAGATGGGGAGAGGAGATGGGGGAAGGAAGGGCGAAGGAGTTAGTGGGGGAAGGAGATGGGGAAGGAGATGGCGAAGGAAGAGGGAAGGAAGGGGGAAGGAGATGGGGGGAAGGGAAGGGCGAAGGAGATATTGGGGGAAGGAGATGGGGGGAAGGAAGGGGGAAGGAGATGTGGGGGAAGGAAGGGGGGAGGAGATTGGGGGGGAAGGAGATAGGGGAGGAAGGAAGGGGGAAGGAGATGGGAGAGGAGATAGGGGGAAGGAAGGGCGAAGGAGTTAGTGGGGGAAGGAGATGGGGGAAGGAAGGGGAAAGGAGATGGGGGGGAAGCAGATAGAGTGGAAGGAAGGGGGAAGGAGATAGAGGGAAGGAGATAGGGGGAAGGAAGGGTGAAGGAAATAGCGGGGGAAAGAGATGGGGAAGGAAGGGGGGAGGAGATAGGGGGGAAGAATTACGGAGGAAGGAAGGGGGAAGGAGATGGGGGAAGGATTCGGGGGGAAGGAAGAGGGAAGGAGATGGGGGAAGGAAATGGCGAAGGAAGGGGGAAGGAGATAGGGGGGAAATAGATGGAGGAACGAGATGGGGAAAGGAGATGGGGGAAAGGAAGGGGGAAGGAGATAAGGGGGAAGGAGATAGGGGGAAGGAAGGTCGAAGGAGATATTGGGGGAAGGAGATGGGGGAAGGAAGGGGGAAGGAGAAAGGGGAAGGATTAGGGGGGAAGGAAGAGGGAAGGAGATGGGGGCAAGGAGATGGGGAAGGAAGGGGAAGGAGATGGGGGAAGGAGATAGGGGGAAGGAGATGGGGGAGGAGATGGGGAAGGAAAGGGGAAGGCGATGAGGAAAGAAAGGGGGAAGGAGATGGGGGAATGAAGGGGGGTGGAGATGTGGCGGAAGGAAGGGGAAGGAGATTGGGGGAAGGAGATAGGGGAGGAAGGAAGGGGGAAGGATGTGGGGGAAGGAAGTGGGAAGGAGATGGGGGAAGGAGATGGGGGAAAGAAGGGGAAGGAGATTGGGGAAGGAGATGGGGAGAAGGAATGCGGAATGAGATAGGGGAGAAGGAGATTGGGGGGAAGGAAGGGGGAAGGAGACGGGGGAGAAGGAGATAGGGGAAGGAAGAGGGAAGGAGATCGGGGAAAAGGAGATAGCGGGGCAGGAATGGGGAAGGAGATAGTGGAGAAGGAGATGGGGGCAAGGAAGGGTGAAGGAGATGGGGGATGGAAAGGGGAAGGAGATGGGGGAAGGAAGGGGGAATGAGATGGGGGGAAGGAGGCGGGGGAAGGATGGGGAAGGAGATGGGGGAAGGAGATGGGGTGAAAGAAGAAGTGGGA